>NC_068984.1:24172083-24174734 GCF_001194135.2 Octopus bimaculoides
AAGTGGCTGAGCACTCCACAGACACATGCACCCTTAACGTAGTTCTCGGGGATATTCAGCGTGACACAGTGTGACATGGCTGACCCTTTGAATTACAGGCACAACAGAAACAGGAAGTAAGAGTGAGAGAAAGTTGTAGTGAAAGAGTACAGCAGGGTTCGCCACCATCCCCTGTCGGAGCGTCGTGGAGCTTTAGGTGTTTTCGCTCAATAAATACTCACAACGCCCGGTCTGGGAATCAAAACCGCGATCCTATGACCGCGAGTCCGCTGCCCTAACCACTGGGTCATTGCGCCTCCACAATTTGTATTAACTACAAAATAAATAGGAAATAGAATTAATATGATTTTTCAGTTGAATTTTAATTATTTTTTCTATGAAAAAGGGAATAGGTTTCTCACCCTCACTAAAATAAAACAGCTGGACCAATGAAAACTACAGTGTACAAGCCATTGTTTAGCATTATTTTTGGTAGGTTTACTGAATGGTTCTGGTGATCACTACATATATTCTTTTATGAAGGAAATGGCTAGGCAGATGCTACTAATCAAGTATATATCTCCATCTCCTTGTGGAGGCGCAATGGCCCAGTGGTTATGGGAGTGGACTCGCGGTCATAGGATCACGGTTTCGATTCCTAGACCAGGTGTTGTGAGTGTTTATTGAGCGAAAACACCTAAAGCTCCATGAGGCTCCAGCAGGGGATGGTGGCGAACCCTGCTGTACTCTTCCATCACAACTTTCTCTCACTTTTACTTCCTGTTTCCGTTGTACCTGCAATTCAAAGGGTCAACCTTGTCACACTGTTTCATACTGAATATCCCCAAGAACTACGTTAAGGGTACACGTGTCTGTAGAGTGCTCAGCCACTTGCACGTTACTTTCACGAGCAGGCTGTTCCGTTGATCGGATCAACTGGAACCTTCGTCGTCGTAAGCAATGGAGTGCCAACATATCTCCATCTCCCCCTTAATAGATAGAAATGCATGGGATTTTGGCTGCAACCTAGAGCTAAGAGAAAAAGTTTGAAAGGTAAAAAATTCTCTTATAAATGTCTGTGTTTTTGCGAGTGCATTCAAGCACACACACACACACACACACGCATACACACCTACACACAAATGAAAAAAAATTAACAGGTAGAATATCAGACACAGAATACTATCATGTAAATTTAAGTTATGTCATGACACAGACATATGCACATAAACACACACACACACACACACAAACACAAACACGCATACATCTGCAAATGAAATACCATGTGAAAGAAATGGAATGGAAGGCTCAGGGTATCATGATGAAAAGTGAGAATTAGATAGGTTGAGGTGGAGAGAGAGAGAAGGAGAAAAGAAGGCTAGAATAGCTAAGAAAGAATACTTCATTTATTAATGTATAAGATATTTTTCATCCCAAAATGCATCTACAAATTCATTGCATCATATAATATGCCGGATCTACTTGAGGCTAATGAGTATATAAGCTGCCTGACAACCAACTGAATGGTCAATGGTTTATATCCTATTACAGGCAAAGCATTGTAAACTTGATCAAGGATCTTAATCTCAATGATATCAGTTCACACCTACATAAATAGATAGAATGTGTAAGTAATGTATGAGAAGTATTCATCATTTTGTCATTGAATTCAGATCATTCAGCTGATTATCAGCTGTGTGTGTATGTTAGTATGAAAATGTTCATTCCATGTTAAACTTATCCTACACTACATCAATCACCAAAAGATGAGCCAATGAGGGAGCCTCTATGTAGCCCTTTGACCTACAAGAAATAGCAGTCATAAACTCACAATCACAGCCTATTATCTTAGAATAGACAATAGGCTATATTGGATAATGTGGTACTGGGTTCCCCAGGCCTAGGAAAAATACAAGATGGTTATGACTGGAATGCCTTGGATCATAGATCTGCTCAATGAGGGCTGACCCAGGGTAACAACAACAACAACAACAACCAAATGAAGATCTTATATTACTACAAGAGATATATGATGCATCAGTTCATTCACTACAACACAGTTGAAAAATACTTTTCTTTTTCATCTACTTTAGTGTTTCTCAACTATTTATTTTTTTTACCTATGGACCCCTTTAACTCCTATTTTACTTGAATGGACCCTCTTAACTATTTAATGTTTAAAAAATTCTATTATATTTTCATAACTAAATATCATTAGGATATTGTATAAAGAATTGTTAAAATACTTTGTGTATTGTAGAAGTATAACCAATTTATGGAACATAAATTTTAACAACAAAATCTTACATGGACCCCCAATGGTCATATAGACCTCAGTTGAGAACCACTCATCCACTCTATAGATCAATATCAGTTGGCTGTAAATGATGATGATGATCATCATTATTATTTAATGTCCATTTTCCATGCTGGCATGAGGTTGGCCAATTTGACCAGGGCTGGCAAGCTGGAGGGCTGCATCAGGCTCCAGTTGTCTGTTTTGGTATGGTTTCTACAGCAACCACTTGAGTGTATTGGCTATAGAGTACACACACACACACACACACACAATAAGCTTCTTTCAGTTTCTGTCTACCAAACCCACAAGACATTGGTCAGCTTGGGCCATAGTAGAAAACACTTGCCCAAGGTGCTAAGCAGTGGGACTG
>NC_068984.1:24174825-24205180 GCF_001194135.2 Octopus bimaculoides
ATATATATATATATATCATCATCATCATCGTTTAACATCCGCTTTCCATGCTAGCATGGGTTGGACGATTTGACCATATATATATATATATATAAAAACACACCAAAGTAAGCAGATAAATGTGAAACAAGGTGAGAAACAAATAGTACTTGAATACCAGAGATAGAGTAATATGCTTTATTATTAAAACTGCAAAACCATCACAAAATCATTACAAAAAACTGCTACTCTGATGAACAGGAATGTGAAATTCTGAGTAGCAGTTTTTTGTGATATTTTTGCAGCTTTAATAATAAAGTACACACACACACATTCTTTTACTGGTTTCAGTAATAATTCCACTGCAACCATTTACTTAATCAAATCAAGCCTAGTACTTATTTCAAGTTCTGGCACTTTTATTTTATTGGTTGCTTTTTACTAAGTAAACAAACTGACACCAGTTGTTAACAGTAGAGACAAACACATAACTGTACACACACACACACACACACAACAAGCTTCAGCATAAAGTTTTTGTCTACCTAATTCACCCACAGACCATGTGAGTATGTGTGCGTGCATGTGCATGTGTTTGTGTAATAAATCTAAGCCAATTTAAAACATCGTTATTTGTATAAGAAAATATAGAAAAATTTAAACAAGTTTATTTTTTTCAATTTATTTTAGTAGTGAACAATTTTTTCATTGCAAAACTGCCAAAAGAAACAATTTTCTGTATTTCTATTTCACTTATATGACAAGATAAATTTATTTATGCTAATTCAAAGTTTAAATGTTCTAGAAATAGTTCTTCGGTTACAGAATTTATGTTTTCCATCATGAATTCTTTGGGTGGACTTTTGTTCAGAGAAAAGTATGTTGGGCAATGAGATAACACATTCAATCTCATACCTAATAAATAATTTAAAGGTAAACAATATTTATTCACAATAGAAATCTATTGGTAAAATTGGTGAAAATAATTGTTTTATTCTCTCTTTCTCTCTGAATGTATGTAATGGAGTGAAATGTACTAAAACTGCCCTAAGCCAACTTGGTGGTGCCAAACACACATATCATCAGTTTCATCAATTGATTCTACATGTTCATCTGTCTGTATGTATATGTGTCTGTCTGTCTATGTCTATCTGTCTATCTAGGTACAAGCGTGGCAGTGGGGTGGAGAAGCTTGATTCCCAATCATATGGTCTTAGGTTCAGTCCTTCAGCACAGCATTTTGGGCAAGTGTCTTCTATCATAGTACCAAACACACAAAAGCCTTGAGAGTGGATTTGGTAGAGAGAAACTGAAAGAAGTCCAGTGTGTGTGTACCCTTGTCTAGACATTAAGTGATAGTTGTAAATAAGCATCATCATTATATAAGCAAGGGTGTTTGTTTCTAGCTCTTCATGAAAATCATGTCCAGCTATGGGAAAAATATTATCTTGCAAAGAAACATATGAGGGTTGGCAACAGGAAAAGGATCCAAATGTATGCAATCTACCTCAACAAAATCTGCCTACCTTGTGCAAGCATGGAAAATCATAATCTTCATCATTTAACGTCTGCTTTCCATGCTGGCATGGGCTGGATGGTTTTGACTGAGGACTGGAAAGCCAGTAGGCTGCACCAGGCTCCAGTCTGATCTGGCAAGATTTCTACAGCTGGATGCTCTTCCTAATGCCCACCACTCCGAGAGTGTAGTGGGTCCTTTTTATGTGCTACCGGCACAGGAGTCAGTCAGGCGGCACTGGCATCGACCACATTCAGATGGTGCCTTTTAACAGCATGGAAGCCAGTTAGGGGGCACTGGTATTGACCATGTTTGGATGGTGCTTTTTATGTGCCACTGGCATGGGAGCCAGTCAGAGGGCACTGGCATCGATCACGTTCACATGGTGCTTTTCATGTGCCACTGGCATGGGGAGCCAGTCAGGCAACACTGGTATTGACATCAGCAAATGTAGATATTAAATGCTGCTGCTGCTGATATCTGTGAGTGTATGTGCATGTGTTATCTCTTTATATTTTCATACAAAAAACTGTAACCATAGTTAATATGCTTATTACTGAAGTTCAAAGAGTCTGGCCACAAAGGTTTGTGTATTAATAACTAGAATTTTAAACCCATACCTACAGTTCATATTATTTGTATTATAGATAAAATGTGACTACTGTTGAAAAATAGGTACAGAAGATGAATAGGTTGAAAGAAACGGTAAATATCATCAGCCTACTTTGCTGAAATTAAATACAAAAGCTGAAAGGATTTTTTTTCCTCTCAGTTTTTTATGTAATAATTTAACGATGAAAAACAGTGAAGCCTGTTTTTATCCAGGAAAGCTGGGACAAGAAGAATATAGCATAGAGACATTATAATGGCAGGTTGAAAATTATCACTTAAGACTATGGATTCAGTAATTTGGCCCCTTAATTTCATAGATATTCTGTGAAATTTTTAATATTTGAAGTAATTTCATTGCTGATGTTTAAATTATTAGCTTCTGTTTCACTCAGGATATATGTTTATATCCTTTTCAAACACAACGTCAGTTTCTTTTATTTTACCAGTTATGTGGTTAAGAGATTTTATTTCTCAATCCTGTGGTCCTGGATTCCATCCCATTGAATGATACTTTGAGCAAAATGTCTTTTACCAGAGCCTCATGCTAATTTTGTAGCTAAATGGTTAAGAAGCTTGCTTGCCAACTACTTGGTTCTGGGTTCAGTCCCATTGCAAGGCATCTTACCCAAGATGTCAAGTAATGGCAATCGAAGTGGATATGGTTAACATAAAATGAAAAAAGCCTGCCATATGTGTGTGTATGTGTGTGTGTGTGTGTGTGTGTATATATATATATATATATATATATATACACACACACAATTTTTGTGCCATGCTTGAGGAGACCTATTGACTCAAGTAAAATCAAAATCAAAATCAAATCAAATCAAATGGAAATTGTAGTTGTGGCCAATGCCAGTGTTGCTTGACTGGCTCCCATGCTGGTGGCATGCAATTTAATTTAATTTATCAAAAATTAAGATTAAATTAAGTTTCACAGTATATAATATATAAATATATAATTTAGAGAAAAGAACTACAGTTCCTGAACTCATCCATGAAAATCCAGTCACATATAGAAAAATTTATTCATTTCTAGATGGAATGGGGATATCCTTCAAAGATGAATTTATATACTATATAAAACAATAGAATGATGCACGTGTGTGTGTTTTGATTCCTGAATTGCATGCAACTTACATTGTACATATACACTATTTCCAAAAAATGGACAACTCCCAAGAGCATAATTAGTACTGATTGAAGGAATTAGTTTCAAATGAGTACTGAAACCAAGTTCCTTCTGCCTGGTGACATGAAGGATAAAACCTTACTTTACACTAAATTCCATCTCTACTCTTCAACAGGAGTTCATCTTCTCATAAAATTTGTAAACATTGAGGAGTTAATAACAAATATCTGTCAAGTTATGAAATTTCTCCTAATTTGAAATATAAGATCTAAATATTTTCGTTTTAAATTATGAATGTCAAACATGATGAACTCATGTCATTGTTGATCTCAGGTTTCTTAACAGTCATCAGTAAGGAACTAAATCTGGTCTTATTTAAACTGAAATTTAACATGAAAAGAAAGGAGAGAAAGAGACAGACAGACTTAAAAGGAATTTTAATTTCTATAATGAAAAATAAATATAGGGAATAAATTGTTTCCGCATTGTGAAGTGGTCTAAATAAAGGACTGTTTATTAAAGATTAATAACATTTTTAATATTGTTTTAATAAAAAGATTAATTTCCTTTATGGTATAAATTGTTTGTATTTGACATTTATTTTTAAGAAATGCTTCCAATAAAATGACGAACAAAGTAATGTAGATGGACAAAATAATTGCTAGAATACAACTATTAGAGGAGTGGAAGAGGGTAGCAGAAGAAAAGAATATGGAAAAATTTTATTTGTTAAACCATAATAGAAAATGTTAACAAAAAATCCAAAAGGGAATAGATTATCAACCTATCAACCCTTTCCAATTCCTACAGCCAAATTAGTAATGTGTTTTGAATAAGCTTAACAATATTTATTTCTTTATTGTCCACAAGGGGCTAAACATAGAGGGGACAAACAAGGACAGACAAAGGGATTAAGTCGATTACATTGACCCCAGTGCGTAACTGGTACTTATTTAATCGACCCCTGAAAGGATGAAAGGCAAAGTTGACCCCAGTGGAATTTGAACACAGAACATAGCAGCAGATGAAATATCGCTAAGCATTTTGCCTGAGGTGCTAACGATTCTGCCAGCTCACTGCCCAATAGCTTAAAAATATTGAGAAGGGAGCTAGCGAGCTGGCAGAAACGTTAGCATGCCGGGCGAAATGCTTAGCAGTATTTCATCTGCCGCTACATTCTGAATTCAAATTCCGCCGAGGTCGACTTAGCCTTTCATCCTTTCGGGGTCGATTAAATAAGTACCAGTTACGCACTGGGGATCGATGTAATCGACTTAATCTCTTTGTCTGTCCTTGTTTGTCCTTTCTCTGTTTAGCCCCCCCCCCCCGTGGATAATAAAGAATTAAATATTGAGAAGGGAATCATTTGTCATGGAATTTCATACTTTTCTATATTACAGCTGGGGAAGTCATGTATTTCTTCTTCCGTAAGACACCTACTCCTGTCTCTTCATCATAACTTCATCACCTTTTCTACAATACTCTCACTTGTACTTGGAAATCTCACTGATGCTAGTGCCACAAAAAAAGCACTCAATACATTCTGCAAAGAGGTTAGCATTAGGAAGGGCATCCAGCTGTGGAAAGCATGCCAAAACAGATATTAGAGCTTGGCACAATCCTCTGGCTTGTCAGTTCCTGTTAAAGCTGTCCAACCCATGCCAGCATGAAAAATGGACATTAAACAATGATGATGATGATGTTGTCGTTGTTGTTGGTGATGATGGTGGTGATGACAACTGTTTAGGATTACACCCAAAACAAACTGGGGAAAAACCCCACTATTACAAAATTTTAATGCTTGCTTTGTTTCTGTTTCAGAAAAAATTAAATCTATAATCCCAAAAGACTTCTTAGCATCTCCTGATTAATACATAAAAATAAAAGATTTGAGTTTTCAAAGGTCTCCTAATGAATACCTAAATTATCAATATATAGAAAAAAAAATTATTTTCCAATTTATTTATGGGTAAAGGATATGCTTGATGCAAGAAATTATTATCACCAGATTTTATAATTGCTTACATACAATAATGTTGTTGAAATGTAAAGACTTCTCAGAGCTCATCTAAGATTTAAATTTTATCATTTCCTTCTTATAAGAGCATCATATCTGAAGTGTCAAGAATAATCAAAAATAGTGTTATGGCATGAGGAGTGGTTTTAAAACACACAGATAAGGAAATTTCAGAGTCAGTTTGTTATTATTTTAAGAACAGAGAGGGGTTTTGGAATCATAAAACTACTCATTGGTTTAATAAAGAGTTCAACCACCATTGACTTTTACTCTGACTGGCTCTGCTGACAGGTGAAGAAGAGCTGTTCAGTGCCAGTGCTAGTAATAGATATTCAGTCAAGAAACTAACACCTTAACTTTAAGAGTATTGCGATGCCTTAATTTATAAGAACATCTGCAAATGTCTTCCCTATTTTCTAAGCATGTTTTATATTGCTTCAAGTAATCAATGAAAGAATTGGAACCATTCTTGGATGAAGTAGTATATTCTCAGCCTTCTGGCTGAATGTCAATGCTTGATATCTAATCATGAGAATTTAGCTGTAAACAAGACTGATGGGAAGAAACAGCTTATTGCTTTAAGTAACAAGGTCATTGCATTACTGTAAAGTTTTTCATTAACATGCAATTCTGAGTTTGAAATCCTGCCATGGATAGGGGGAAAAGCAACAACAACGAAAATAGTATGTGTTCATAAGCTCTGCTTTTTGTTTCTTTCAGTGTCAGGAATGATTCTGATTAGAGCTGTTAGTGCTAGTAAAAGTAGCTTCTGGCTCCTGAAGAATAAGCATAGTTTTTGGGGTGCAGCTTTTGAAATTGTATATGTATTAAGAAATGTTGTGTGTGTCGGTGTGTGATCACAATGAGAGATTATCTGAGTTAGTACAGCTTAAATTTGTAGCAACTTTTAAGACTAACTTTGTGCTAGTAATGTGTTGAGACTGTTTCCTTTCCTCATGAATTAAGATTGTCATTGTGACATTAAAGAAGACAAAATTATGTCTCCACTGGAGGATGTTTTCAAGATACCTACTTGTGAAAGTAGTGCATAATTCACATAAGCTGTTGTATGCTGATGCTATAACTGTGTGAAAGGTTTTAAAAAATCTTTGAAGGCTAGTATCATCTATGTCAAAAGCAGATTTGATAGGATGCAAGCTGTTTGACAGAAAAACTTCCAATCAGAGAAATAGGAACTGGAGAAGGTGTATATCTCTTAGATAGGATTCTATACCAAGTATCAAATGCTTTGCTTATATCAAGTGAGACAACATTACTTTTACTGAAATGCTTCAGGGTGAGGGGCCAATGGTGCATGAAGTAGGCAAGCAAGTTTCCACTACATCTGACTCTATGAAAGTTGTATTTGTGACCACAGAGAGAAAAGACAGAAATTTAAAGTGACAAAGGAGACATTGTTTATAACTGTTTCTATCGTCTTTACAAGTGTTTGGAAGTGAAAGCAATATGGCAGGGGCATAAAGAATGCCCTTTGTGCAAATGTAACACATTTTGTGTGCTTTCATAATTAAGGATATATACGAGGGGGTGCTGAAAAGTTCTTGGCTTTAAGGGTGTCACGAAAGACCTGGTTGGGGGCCCAACCTTCCAAGTTCTTTTACAGTGCTTAGAAAAACTGAAGGACCACTGCAATAAGCGTGTGAATCTGAGAGAGTAATATGTTGAATAAAATCACAATTAACTGATCCTCATCAGCGCTCCCTCATATATCAGTAGAAAAAGAAAGACTGAAGCTAACTCTGAAGTACAGTGAAAATAATAGAAGAAAACACCATCAGGACTGGTTGCCTTACTAAACTGAAATGATCCCAGTTTTCAGTCTTTGTAACCAGACATTTGTGGTGGTGAGACCAATGGAGAAGAGAAGAAAAATTTTGGAGTATTTGCAGTGTGAAGTGGAAAGAAATCTAGTCAGAAAATAAGGAGGTTTTAACAAAAATGTCATCTTGACTGTAGAGTTGTGGGTAGGAAGATTTTGCGAAGTTATAAGAGACCCTCTTAGCAAGGGACCAGAAAGTTAAGACATCATTTGAAAGACTTTCAGATAACATTATTCTTAAAAGTATCCTTTGCTTTCTTGGTGGTTGTCTGGTAGTTATGATGATAATAGGTTAACATCATTCAGTTATATTGTAGATGAATTCTATAAGAATTATAGCATAAATGCTAGGACTAATTCAAATGTCTGCTAAGCATATCACAATCAACCAAATTCTTACAAGGAAATGGAAGCTATATTTTAGTTGCTGGCCAATTACATGTTCTTTTGTTAAATATAGCTTCCTACTGAGGATTAGTTGGTGGTTGGAAATAAGTTTATTTTAATTAGGTTCCTACTTGGTGCAATTTCAATAGTTTCTTGATCAGACAGAACAAAATCTTTTGTCTGTCTAATCAACAGACTTGTAGTGAAAGGTTTAAAATAGCAGTATTGGGTCACTGTACTAAATGAGTGTTGACCTCCAAGATCTGCCAGATAGAAATTGGTAAATGACTGTTCTAGGACATAAACTGTAAAGATCAGAATATTTAATGACACCAGTAATTAACAAGAGAAAAGAACCACTAACTGAGAAAGACAGAAAGAGAGAATGGGTGAATGGGGGGGGGTCTAAATAAAGTTGTAATTAAGCGGGTAGATTGATATTTAGCCAGATAGATAAATACACAAACAAAACATATATGGAGACGAAGCTACTTAATGGACTAAGTTAAGAAAGTACACTTAATAATAAGATAATAACAGAAAATTCGATGGTGCTGGTAGTGGCATTGACAGAGACTGAAATATGAACTGGTTATCAGATTTAATGCTTTATTCAGCTTAATACTTGCTAATAATTTTCATATTGGTGTAGGAGTGTCTGTGTGGTAAGTCGTTTGCTTACCAACGACATGGCTCCTGGTTTAGTCCCACCTGCATGATACCTTGGATAGGTGTCTTCTACTATAGCCTCAGGCCAACCAAAGCCTTGTGAGTGGATTTGGTAGGTGGAAACTGAAAAAAGCCCGTCATATATATAAATATATGTATGCATGTGTGTGTATATGTTTGTGTGTCAGTGTTTGTCCCCCTCCCCCAACATTGCTTGACAACCAATGCCGGTGTATTAACGTCCCTGTAACTTAGCGGTTCGGCAAAAGCGACCGATAGAATAAGTACTAGGCTTACAAAGAATAAGTCCTGGGGTCGATTTGCTCGACTATAAAGGCAGTGCTCCAGCATGACCACAGTCAAATGACTGAAACAAGTAAAAGAGTATATCTGTTAATCTGTAAATACTTTTTTTTATATAAAAAAGAAATACAAATGATAAAAAACAAAAAAAGAGGATTATTCTATTCATCATAAGGGTTCATAGTTAATATCTCATAATTGTTACATAGCTAAATCATTTACCTTTCCATGGATCAATCCATCTGGTAGTAAATAGGGACCATGGGTTAGTGTACTTAACAGAGGTCAACAATAAGTGGTGCTGAACTGAAATAGACAGACTTGTCTTATTAGGAGTTCAAACCCAAACCATGTTTATAATTTTTTTTTTCTTTAAAAGAGGGGTAGGTACCTGCTAGTATCTGCTAGTATCTGCTGCTACCATCAACAAGACTAGAACTCCCTTGTTCAACAACTGAGATGGCTATATATTGAACCAATAATAAACATTGCAAAATGTTTGTAGAAATATATGTGCACAATAAAATGTATCTAAAGCCTCAAACATTCTTTTCTACCCCAGGTGAATGTTTAAGCATTTCAAAGATCAGTAAAAAGCACCCTTCGCCCCCATATCCCACCCACCCACCAGCACAAAAAAAAAAAAAAAAAAAAAAAAAGAAAACATTTTCTTCCATCAAGTAATTCTGAACAGTGCTCTGTAAATCCATGAATCTACAGCAGCAGATGATGATGATGACGATGGTGGTGGTGGTGGTCGTCGTCGTCGTTGTCATCGTCGTTATCATCATCATTTAATTCTGTTCCTCTTATTTGCTACACGTACGCAGTCCATTGTGATAGTGAAATCAATCCAGTCCGAGTTATACAGTACAAAAAAGGATAAATGAAAGGAAAAAGAAGAAGACCAGCGAATAATTCGATAACAACAAATGATAAACGAGGCCAAGCTGTACTGTCCTGTTTACAATGTAATTAGTTTTACTAGATTTTACTGATTTATCATGGTAACGAAAGCAAACAATGATGATGAAATAAAATAACAAAAGTGATAAAATCAAGCAGGTTTACTGCCTAATTAAGAACTGAGTAACAATAAAACAGTAAATTAGAAACAGTCACAGCAACTTACAGCTAATATACTGACATAGAATCTGTTAGTTATATCAATTAATAAATAATCATGTGTAAACCTTGATCTTAACTGAGGATGGATAGGGTGTTGGTTGTTGAGAGATGTTTCTACTGTTCATATCCCTGTCCCCAGTACAATGGTTACTATCTATACCTAAAGCATTTCATTCATGCTAGCTTAGTTCATCTAGGTGTGAAAATGTACCAAGAGCCAAAAGCTGTTTTCTGTAATAACCCATAGTATCTTTATAACGAATGATCTCTAATATTGCCATAAAGTCATAAACATTTGTCTAGATGTAGAAACAAATAATTTTATTCAACACTAACAATTTTACCAATCCACTACCCTTTAATAATGATAATAATAATAACAAAAATGATGATGATGATGATGATGATGATGATGATGATGATAATAAGAGCACTCTGAGAGTGCAAACCTCCACCCTAGCAAAAAAGTCCTCTCAATGGTTAGCTGGGGATGATTTTTAAAATGAGAATATCTGAAATAAACTCAACTGCTCTCACAAATGCGAATACTAAAAATGAACCCAACCGTTCTCAAAAATTAATTATTTTTCCATTTAGGAAAAATAATCCAGAATACTTGTCTGGTACCAGATCAATTCCAAAATCTAATCAATTCCTGCCAGTCATGAGGCCAAACATCCAGCGGTTCTTGAGATATCTTGTCCATGGAAAACAAACAAACACAACTGAAAACAATTCCTCTGTCTTCGCTAAGGCAGAGGTAATAATTTTTTCCACTATGGGCACAAGGTGTGAAATTTGAGGGAAGGGACTCCTTGACTACATTGACCCCAGTGTTCAGCTGGTACTTATTATATTGCCACTGAAAGGATGAAAAGTATAAGTCAACTTTAGCGCATTCTGAACTGAAAACATAAAGACAAACAAAATGCCACTAAGTATTTTGTCCAGCATGCTAGCAATCTTGCCAGCTTGCTGCCTTAATAATAATAATAGTAATAATAATAATAATAATAATAATAATAATAATAATAATAATAATAATAATAATAATAAAAATAAAAATAAAAATAAAAATAATAACAACAACAACAACAAGAACACTCAGAGAGCGCAAACCTCCACCAAGGCAACACCAACGTCCTCTCAACGATTATCCAGAGATAATTTTTAAAATGGAAATATCTAAAATAAACATGACTGCTCTCACAGACAAGAATACTAAAACTGAACCTGACCGCTCTCAAAAATTAAGCGAAAAAAACAGGAAAAATAATCCAGAATCCTTGTCCAGTACTGGATTGATCCCAGAATCTAATCAGTTTGTGCCAGTCACGAGGCCAAACATCCCTGAAAGTTTCATCCGAATCCATCCAGTGGCTCTTCAGATACCTTGTCCATGGAAAACAAACAAACACGACTGAAAACAATACCGCTGCCTTTGCTAAGGTGGAGGTAATAATGATTTCTGTATCAACCACAAGGGTTTACATTAAGAAAATCATCATGGACAGCACAGGACAAAACAAAGAATCTGTGAGTATGTGTGTGACTGTGTGTTGTTGTGGGGGTTTTGCATGTAAATAAGACTAACAAAATAATTTTTAAAAATTGCTATTGTGAAGAGACAAAACAAACAAGCCTGATAATTGACAGAGCATGTCCAGGTGACAACAGGATTGAAGAGAAAGAAGAAGACTAAGTGAACAACCATGTTGAATGAATGTGATACCGATAGTGAGTGGTGCAATTGGAAGTATCAGTACATAACTACCAACACACCTTAAAAAGATTGGAACTTATGTAAAGAAAGAACACCTACAAAAACCATCATTGCTTGGAACTGCAAATGTTCTCTCCAGGGTTCTTGAAGTATGATCAGTAAACAAGTTTCACCTTTGCTTGCTGTGGACAAATGACACTTTCCATTACACACAGCAAAATAAAGCTGAAATTTTTTTTTATTATAATAATAATAATAATAATAATACCAGGAAACCCCAAAATAGAAGAAATTTAAAAAAATAGTGTTCATGGGAACTGCTTATATCCTATGAAAAGTATTGTCTATGTGATTCTAAAAACATCTTAATCTATAAACATTATCAAAAGTACTTTTAAATGTAATATTAGCAAACACCTTCTACTGTCATCTTACCATCAAATTACTTTTAAAACAAACTTTTAATCTTCTTATGTTTTAACAGACATTCTTTAGAACAATACTCTGTACAAAATCAAAAATATGGCACTTTTAGTCACAATACCAACTTGAACTTTTAACTTGTCTCTTGAGGTCTCTGGGTGAGGCTTGGAGTCAACTTGTACAAATACAAAAAAAAAAAAAAAAAAAAAAAAAAAAAAAGCCAAACATATAATAATAATAGTAATGGCTTCAAATTTTTGCACAAAGCCAGTGATTTCCGGGGAAAGTTTAAGTCGATTATATTGACCCCTGTACTAAACTGGTACTTATTTTATTGACCCCAAAAAGATGAAATGCAAAGTTGACCTTGATACAACAGCAACAATATCAATAATAAAGATAAATCTTACTAATTTTAGCACAAGGTCAGCAGTTTTGAAGGAAGGGGACAAGTTGATTACATCGATCCCTCTACTTGACAGGGACTTTATCAACCTCAGAGAGATTAAAGTTAAGCTGACTCTGGATCGATTTGAATTTAGAATGTCAAACAACCACAAAAAAATGCTACTAATCATTTTGTCCAATACATCAATGATTCTGCCAGCTTACCACCTCTATATTAATAAAAGTGAAATTCTGTCAGTCTGTCTGGGACCCCAGGGACCTCAGTCTACATTTGCTCTACATAGACATATTATACTTTTTGGAATAGGGATGAACCCAGGACTGAAAATCTGCCCTTCATTTGGTTCTTGGACATCCAGCATTGAGATCAGATTTAAAAGCATTTGGGTTGCTATTTCTAGCAGGCAAAGCTTGGCCGATTCATGCCATCTTGGTTGGCATTTGTCAGATGATGTTAGAGATCAAGGGGGAGATAAATGACATTCATGTTGTTAATTTTATGTCAGGGATAAAAACTTTGTGACAAATTGGCCAACAGTTGGGATTCAACTTGGGACTGGAACAATAGAATGATTGCATTACAGAATTAATTCTCATCTGTCCTTAACCTTTGATCAAACACCACCGGGGCACATAGTCATTATAGATGTATTATAGTCATGCTATCTAGCTCTCCCTAGTTTTGGGTGACAAGCCAAATTAGCTCTCCATAGGAGCCAGCTTAAAAGTCCTCATAGAGTGTGGCTTTTAAGTTAGTTAATAATAAGTCCCAATTCTGTACCACAGATAAGTGAACAGTAGTAGGGAGCAGGAAGGGCATCCAACTGTTGAAAATTTTTTCTCCTGCATAAAAACCATTGCAACTAGGCAAACTTAGGAAAAAATGCATGTGAATAAGTAACAATGTGTACCTGTAAGTTGTGTGTATGTGTGTGTGTGTGCATCAATGTTTTAGTAACCATTTTTAAAAGGCAGAAAACTGTTGGGTGTGTCTGCAATATAGAATATCCTCATTCCTCTAAATCATGTATTATCTCATCTGAGCTATAATTAACAGATAAGACTGTTTACAAAAACAAAATTCAACAATAATGCAGGTGTAGCTGTAGGCATAGCTCTGCATGTAAGTTTGTTTTACAACCATCTGGCTCAAGGTTTGATCTCATTCAACAGTATTTTGATCAAGTCTTCTACCATAGCCTCAATTTTATTAAAGCCTTGTTTATAAACACACGAACATTCAGGAGAAGGAAACTGTAAGGAAGCTCATTTCATGTGTATGCATACACACACACACACATATATAGAGAGAGAGTGGTCGAATAAGATATCAAAATGAATTATATATATTTGACTAATACTGTGTTTATCCATCAGTTCTGCTGTTGTTCTTAAATTTACTTCAAAGTTATATATAAAGTTAAATTAACACAAACACACACACATTAACAGGATATATACACAAATAGATATATTAACAGGATGTATATATGAACAAGTCGACTAATGTTAAGGTCAGCTATTCATGTTTAGACAACATTGCTTCTAACTTTGCACACTACAAATGAAGCTAACACTCATCTACACAATCTCCATCCCTACCATAGTCCACTGACAGGTCTTGCCTCTTGAAAGCCGTGGTCTTTAGAGCCACCCTCCCACCATCAGATGGTATTATGAAATGCTATACAAGTATGGCAGCCACAACTTCACCTCTCAGTTCATCAGAACACTCTTGGACACATCAAATGGAGTAAGCTGTCTGTTTTGCATGGTTTCTATGGCTGGATGCTCTTCCTAACACCAACCACTTTACAGAGTGTACTGGATGCATTTTTTGTAACACCAGTACTAGTGAAGAATTGTTTACAACTTGCAAGAGAAAGAACATAAAGGGGCTCCTTCAACTGAGGGAGAACAGAAGAGAGAAGATGCAATGATTCTAAGCATGAAAATGAGGGAAGGTAAAGCCAGGCGAGAAGAATAAAACCATGGATATGATAAGATGGTAGAGGTGAAAGTAACAGAACAGCAGAATAGACACTGATTAGGGGAGGGAACAAGGGAAAGGGAAGGGATTAGTGTTAAAGAAAAGAAGTGGGCAGAATAGAAAAGTAACTTTCACTCTGTAAGGGATTGTGTGGGGAGGTTTAGGGCTATTGAATATTACAAGGGTGAGTATGAACAGAAGGTGCGAGGGAAAGAGCACAGGGAGAGAAAACTAGACTAGAATGGTGAAAAATCCCTAGAGAGTAACTGAAGGAAAGGAAGGTGTGGGAGTTGTGGGAGTAGGCCAGAGAGAAAGGGAAGGGGAAAGAAAGTGTTGAAGAGATGGAGAAGCTTTGATGAGAGGCAGTGAAGGAAAATGAGGCAGGAGGTAGGGACCCTTAGGTGAGTGCAGTGTAAGCAATGCAAGAAAGTGATGCTGGATGGGACCATCAAAGTAGAGGGAAAGAAGAGCAGTGTGTAAATGCAGAGAAAGCATCCTAGATGAGGAAGCTGAGGAAAGAAGATGGTGAGAAAAAGAAGAGTAGAAGGGAGCAATAGATGGATACAGCTTGAGCAATGAGAGAAATAAAGGCTTAAGAGGCATTGGCATAAAACATTGCAAGTACCAAAAGGTATTTATGTCATTAAGTGAGAAGTAACTCTCCAAAAGGGACATAACTCACTGAATTCAAACATTCAATAAAATATGAGGTTGGTGTAATTGTGTAATTGACTAAAATCCTTTGAAGGTGATACTACAACATGGCTTCAGTCTTGTGCTAATAATATTTTATCTGTAACATTGATTTCATATTTTGGCACAAGGCCAGCAATTTTGTGGGAGGGAGTAAGTCATTTACATTGACCCCAGTGCTCAACTGGTACTTATTTTATGGCCCCCAAAATGATGAAAGTTAAAGTCGACCTCAGCAGTATTTGAACTTAGAATGTAAAGACGGACAAAATGTCACTAAATATTTTGCTTGGTGAGCTGACCATTCTACCAGCTCACTATTCCATTTTATCTGTAATATTGAAATTTAACCTTTCATGAGTCAGATGTTTCACAGAGACTCGTTTAGCAACTTAGCTTATGCAGAGCTATTGGAGTACCACCAATACAGATTGGGGTAAGAATGGCTT
Source organism: Octopus bimaculoides (assembly GCF_001194135.2). Lineage (NCBI taxonomy): Eukaryota > Metazoa > Mollusca > Cephalopoda > Octopoda > Octopodidae > Octopus > Octopus bimaculoides. Next base: position 24,190,095 of record NC_068984.1, read on the forward strand.
AATTTCACAGCTCAAATACATATGGCTATATATTTATATATTTATGACTTGTTTACTTCCTAAGTTGCCAATGTTAATAGCTGAAGTCCATTACTGCCACCAGTTTGGCAAGGAGAAAAGAATGAATCATAATGAATTATTAAACAATGAGGAGAGTTGAAGGCTTAGTGCTCTTCCTCTTCTGCTGCAAAAGATCCCATTAGCTTAATTTCACAAAGAAATGAAATATGTATGGATATGAATGTGTATATATATTTCTGGGAGTGGTCTGCATGTTGGCATGTTTACCCAGCTAGCCTTAGCCAGAACTGCATGGTTCAGTTGCTATCTAGGAGTTCATGATCATTGTCTCTCTCTCTCTTGATTTGTTGATAACACACACACACACTTTTTAACATTGCTTATATGGAGCAGTTCAATGACCAGTAAAATCAATAGAGCATTAGACAAAACATTTTGTGGTATTTGCTTACATCTCTTTATGATTTGAGTTCAAATCCTACCCAGTTTGACTTTGTTTGCTACTCTTCCAAAGTCAATAAAATTTATACACAACCTACAGGTACCAGGGTTGATACATCTCAGCTATAGCCCCTAAACGTAAAATTACATGTTATATTACTATACAGGCATCGCTGTGTGGTTAAGAAGCTCACTTTTCAACTGTCCAATTGCACTGCCAAGTCTCTTCTATTATAGCCCCAGACTGATCTATACCTTGTGAGGGAATTTGGCAGATAGAAACTGCCAAATTCCCTCACAAATGTGGAAGCCCATTGTGTGTGTGTGCATGACTTTGTATTTGTTCTCTTCACCACCACTCAGTAACTGGTGTTAGTTTGTTCATGTACCCATAACCTAGCAGTTTGCCAAAAGACACTGATAGAATGAGTACTAGACTTTAAAAAAAAAGTAAGTAGAGAGGTCAATTTGTTTGACTAAACTCTTCAAAAGGTTATGTCCCATCATGAAGCCTAATGAAGGCTGGAGTGCATATCAGCCGAAACGTGTTAACAACAAACAAGATGAGGACAAATATCCGTCAAATGTAAATAATGCAAAGGACAAAATAATAAAAATTATAAACCAAGTATACTAGTTTCAAAGAGGAAGTAAAACTGAGTCATATTTAGTGCTGAAAGCTTAAACTTTGGTTCTTGGCATTTGATTTTTCCAAAGTATCAACTTTCAAAATACTGAAAATTATAATTGTTATTGTCGTTGTTGTTTGGCTCCAAATCAGCCCTCACTGAGGAAACATATGATCAAAACTATCCCATGATTCTTCTACCTCTGTCCCCTTTTCATCAACTTTCATTTGAATCCTCAAATAAACCTGAATCCAGTCATCATTCCATCTTCTCTGCCCCACTATTTCTGGGAGGGTTGTGGGTAGGACTGCGGAGTTGAAGCAAAAAACTATGACTCCAACTCCTCTATTATTAGCACCTCTGACTCTGACTCCTCTTTATGTAATTAAGTGATTGTGGTCTACATATCTCATAAAGCATATGCATATGCTTGTATTTCGAGTAGGCTTATATGTTATAACTGGTTTATATTAAAGAACAAAGATATTGTGAATTGGAGTCAGAGTCGATATAGTTTTACATACTCTGACTCCAGCTACCCTTAATAGTTTCCGACTCTGACTCCATGACTCCAATTCCATAGCCCTGGTTGTGAGAGTAGAGTTCTCAGGTATTTCTTCTACAGGGTCAGTCCTATCAGAGGTAACCTTTGTTACATTTTCCAGCTGTATTTTTAAGTGTGACCAATGGAAACTATGCATATTATCCAACCATCTCATCCTTGGTCTACCCTTTGGTCACCAACCAGTTGATTCATCTTGAAGAATCAGTCTTGTGAGTTAAAGGTATAAAGAGATATAAAGAAGAGAGAAAAGAAATGAGACTGCTTGACAGCCATGCCTTTCTCAAGAGCATTATTAATGGCACAGTGAAGTGAAATGGCTGCAACTACGAATGAAGGTTAGGTCATAGTAATTGCATTGTGGGTAAATTACTTGGTTTAGTAGAATATTATAACTTGTATTTGATGATGCCTTTTTTATGCCAGTCTCTCTCTTCCTTTCTTTCTCTATTTCTCTTTTCTAAATATCCCCCCTCCTCTCTCACATTCTATCTATCTTTCACTTAGCCTGCTATTACATATAGTTTCTCTTGCTTTGCTTGTTATACAGATTTTTCCATACCATTTTCCTTTTCTCACATTTTATTACATTGATCAGTTCCCTTTCTCCCTCTGTCTCCATCTCTCTCTCTCTCTCTCTCTCTCTCTCTCTGATACACTCAGTATATTTTGTCTTTTTTAATTCTTTCCTTTCCCATGTTCTCTCAACTCTGTTCCATTCTCTCAACTCTCCAACCAGCCTTTACTTGTTTCCTGTTCACCACACTCTTTCAAACTTTCTGAAAGAGCCCTGTGTCATCATGATAGAGAACTAATTATGCTCGCTACAGTTATAGCTGTTATTTTAATTGTTGTTGTTATTATTGTTGAAACTTTTACTGTTCATGGTGAAAGCTATTGTTGTAGTGGAGGATACCGTTTTATATGCATGTGTATATACATACACATACATATGTATGAGTATATATATATATATATATATATACAAACACACACATCTAGTGCACTAATTATCAATAAACCACAGATTCAATACCACATTTGGTATAACAAAAGAACAGTAAAAAAAAAAAGAAGAAAATTAATGGTACAATTCTACATAATCAAAAAAGGAAAAAGTACAGTGTAGTTTGAGGGATGAAAAGAAAAAGAAAAAATAACAAACAAAACAAAGATAAAAGAACAATGAAATAACAATCCAAATGCTCATAAAAGATATAAAGGCTTACTAGAAACCTGAATATGAATATAACACATTTGTTACATTGAGCCTACTTTGAAGGTAAGATATCAAACACTATATCTTTACCTGGCTAAACTTCTGTAAAGGCAGTCAATTGATAATATTGATTTTCTAATTAGGAGGTCAAATTTTGTAGAGAAACAGTATTCCATTTAGCCATTGGCAATCCACTGCTGGATGAAAGCCTCAAAATGCTGTTGACGGTTGGTTTATCTAAGCTGGTTGTAGGTCCAGCTATCAGTACCTAGGCAGAATTTGAAATCAGAATGTATAAAAGCATCTCAGCTGACATCTTCAAATCCATTGCTCCAAACTGGCACTTTAATTATCACTCATGAAATAATGACAGGCAAAGTTGACTATTACAGGATTTGAATTCAGGTCACAGAGAGCTTGAATGAATATCACATTGCATTCCATCAACTACTCTGATGATTCTGCCAACGTGCCTATTCTGATAACAATGTATAAATTACAGTGTCAATTAAAATGATAGAACTATATCATATTTAAAGAAAATGTGGGCTCACCTACATGGTTACTTTACCTGCTAGAAATAGCAACTAAATCTCCTTGAAATTACACCCTACAGTTTGACAAAGGAGAGACAGATTAGATAATGTAATTCCTTATGAACAAAGCCTGACAGAAGAGCAGGATGGTCATGACTGAAACAAGATGGAGCTTTGGTCATAGGTCTACTCAGCCATAAGTGAGCTGGGGTTCAACGTCAATAACTGGTATGTATCACATTCACCACTCCTCTTCCACTACAAGAATAAAAGACAGAGTCAACCTTGGTGGAATTATACTCAGGATATGAAAGAGCAAAGCTGAATACTGAGATGGATATGACTCTAGTACTCAACTGTTTTGACCTAATTATCTTTTACACATGGATGATATCAATAAAGGTCAAAGAGTAAGTTGAAGGACATAAGATTAAATATCTGAACTACAGTATCTATTTTCAAAAGTTTTGTGATCAACTCTAGGTGCAGATGTGGCTGAGTGGTAAGAAACTTGCTTCCAAACCACATGGTTCTGGGTTCAGTCCCACGGGGTGGAAACTTGGGAGAGTGTCTCCTACTATAGCCTCAGACCAACCAAAGCCTTGTGAGTGGATTCAATTGATGGAAACTGAAAAAAGAGGTGGCGAGCTGGTAGAAATGTTAGTACGCCGGGCGAAATGCTTAGCGGTATTTCGTCTGCCGCTACGTTCTGAGTTCAAATTCCGCCGAGGTCAACTTTGCCTTTCATCCTTTCGGGGGTCGATAAATTAAGTACCAGTTACGCACTGAGGCCGATGTAATCGACTTAATTCCTTGTTTGTCCCCTCTATGTTTAGCCCCTTGTGGGCAGTAAAGAAATAGGAAACTGAAAAAAGCCCATCATATATATATATGTACATATGTGTGTGTGTGTCTTTGTTACCCACCACTACTTGACAACTGATGTTGGTGTGTTTATGTCCCTTTAACTTAGCAGTTCAGCAAAAGGAATTGATAGAATAAGTACCAGGCTTAAAAAAAAAAATGAAAATATGTATTGGGTTCAATTCATTTGTCTAAAAATCCTTCAAGGCACTGCCCCAGCATGGTCACAGTCTAATGATTGAAACAAGAAAAAGATAAAAGATAAAAAGAACATCCTCCTTTTTTTAGTTTTTGTTTTGTCTTATCCTTTAAAACAGTTAATAAAAGAACCATCAGTGGTAATAAAATATATTGAAATTTCAATAAAAATCAACTATTCATGCTCATATACAAACATTAGCTTTGTCAAATAAAATAATATAACATATTTCATAGTATAATATGATGCTACAGAATTTAGAAGATATCACTCAAAAGTGATGCAAATATAATCAAATACTAAATACTTGCCTTAGCTGTCATGACCGCTTTATCTTCTTCCAAAGCATAAGGCAACAAGGAACATATCCAATGTGTAATTACTTCATTTTAAGAAAGTATAGTGTGATTAAATGGAGATTTGGTTGCTATGTCTAGCCGGTTCAGTGACTGCTTAGAGCAGTCACAGGCAAACTGCGACCAGCAGGTCTTTCTGAATAGTATGCCTAAATGAGAAATTACCTTAAATTATTTTTGGTAGAACAACTCATCTAATGAGGAACCATGTTTCCTGAGACCCACTTCTTGAAAAAGGTTGCCTATGTCTGGCTTAGAGGTTCTCACATTGGCACATTATCACAGATAATTAGTTCTGTTGGTTTCAAACAAAGAGATAAATAGGGATTTTGACAGTCCTTATTTTCTCAAGAGCACTAACAAAATAACTCAGGAGCAATAGTTTCAACGTGGGATCAAATACTGTCATAGCATAATACAATAGAACAACATGAAACTCTAGCAACCACAATTCAATATAATCTTTTAACAACAAAAACTTATTAAGACCAACAAAAACTTGTTAAGTAAGCACCACCAGCGATACTGTCTAAACAATGAAAAATATTCCAAAGACTAAACAGAAATTGATCCTTAAGTTGTTTGATTTGCTTATCTCTCTGCCATTTCCATCCGGTATCTCTTTCTCCCTCTGTCCCCACTCACTCTCTATCTATCAATCTCTCTTCCTAGCAGTCTTTCTTCTTCTCCTGCAATTAAAATGTATCTTCCATAAATGTTAATATTGGTGTTATATCAAGAAGACAAGAATGTAAGGTTTCTTCCAATAACAACACTCTAATTTATGATCCATGGCAGCAGACAATATCTCATCATTTGCAACAAAGATAAGCTTTCTAAAATGAAAGATAAGCAAATAAAAGAAAATGGAAACCCTGTTATGATAAACATGCATTAAGAGCATATTTAGAAGCCCAGTTATAGCCAACCAGACTCAAGTTTAAATAATGTGAAACAATAACTTATCTGTCCATTATTATCTCATCTCCACCAACCCAACACTACCGTATTTCAGCTGAGAAACTGATAAAGAAGGTAGCAGCGAGGAATTTATAAAGAAATTACATTTACGCTTTTAATGATTAATTACCAAAGGTAAATATAAACCAGTGAACCAAGATTTTGAATGTGCTTAATTTTGTTTCATTTCAATATTTTCTGCATTTTGTTATTCATCATCTTTTTGTTGTAGATGATGATGATGATGATGAGGAGGAGGAGGTGGAGGAGGAGGATGACGACGACATCAAAGACAACATTGGTAGCTGTAATGATGGTGATGGTGCTGGTGGTAATGGTGTTGACAATGATAATGATGGCAGTGATGGTGTTGGCGATGATGATGGTGGTGGTGATGAAGCTGATGCTAATAATGATGTTGCTCATTTTGTTATTGCTACTGTAACAATGAAGAAACTGAAAATACCAAGCAGGATTCAAAAGCCTAATCAAGCTTAGTGTTGTTGTCATCACTGTCTTACCCAATAACATTAATATTACCACCATCATCATTCCTTGTCATCACCAATGTCACCGCCTACATCATACAGCCTAGGTATATTGCAAGATTGCTTTTCCAACTTAAATTCTGCTTTTTTCCCTCAATTCTTCACATCCTTCATTAGTTTGCCTGTCAGGCCCAATTCCCAATGTCTTCCGTCATTTACCACAATATTTCTAAGTTTTCCCCCATCTCTCTGCACTAATTGCTGTTAACCATTAGCCTGATGCACTATCTATAAAAAAAATCCATACTCTACCATTCAGTACTTGATGTCTACACTTCACAAACATGAATTCAAATACAGCTCAAACTGTAAAACCATGCTATATCTACTTCATAACTAAGCAAATGTATTTTACTTTTTCTTTTTGTTTGTTAATATTAAATCTAGACAAAGTAAGATTGATGCAGATGGCCAAGAAAGTAACAAAGCAAATTAGTGTTTTACTCTACTTGATACCCTACTGATTTGAGTTGCAATCCTACCAAGGTCAAATTAGCTTTTCATTCCTTCATGGGCCAACGAAATAACTATCAGTAATGAGGTCAGTTCAACTGGTTATATAACACTATATAAAAACTAGGCTATATGTTGAGTCAAAAAGGCAAAATCAATATCTATGGTGAGACAAATTTGATGCCTTGCTTCAAGTTCGAATTCTGAAACTGTCCACTTACATTTCATCCTTCTGTGAGTCAATAATATAACAACAGGAAGCTATCGAATGACTAGGAACAACCCCATATATGTTGTTTCAAAACTACTAGCAGACAAACCATACTTTTAACTATGGTATTCACAGATGAATTTTTATGGGGTGCTGTGTGGCAGTTTGGACATAGCCTTTCTTCTGCTCAGTCTATTTTTGTATGCCTGCTCTGTACTTACTGCTGGTGGTACATCCCAGCCAGTGAGACTATTGATGTTTCAACTATTTCTGTATGTATATGATTGTAGTAGTGACATAAGATTTTGTATAAGTATTTTAGACTTTGGAGATAGTTGTTTTTGTATGGCATAGATTGTGGAAGTTGAAGCTTCCTGTAACAACAAAGCATGTCTTTTACAGGTCTAGGTGGTCTTTTCCTTTATTGTACTTTCACTTCATTTTCATAGCTGGTCTATGTGTGTGACCCATTGTAATGTGAAGTGTGCTGTTTTGTGTTCTTTGTTATATATTTTTTGTGGAGATCAAAGGCCTAGTCAGGGATATTACAATCCATGATGGAGTTAAAGGGTTGTTTGTATACCAGAGTTTTTCTTTCTGCTGGCCAAATGTAGTAACTGAGAATGTTCTAAGTATGCTTATACATTAATTAGTTTCTTTGCTGTTTCCAGCATGCCCTATGAATGTTGTAGAGAAATTGTATGTAACTCCTAATATTTCTGTTTTATATCACTGTGGTATGTTTATGTTAATGATGGTGTTGTGTGGTTGTATTTGAGGTATTCTGATGTCATTTGTCAGAAGGAAGACAGTGTATTTGATGGGGTGAGTGACACTAGAATGTTGTTGTGAAGTCAAGTTCTTAAGTGTCTGATGAGGAAGTGGAGTAATTGTGAGGTTGTGTCTTGAGAATAGTGGGAGGTTGTGAGTGTGATATCATTTGTGTGTGAAGCTGTATGAATATGCATATAGGAATAGTTGAAATTTACAAAAAATCAAAAGATGAAGACAGGTGTATGAACACCAAGCAGGTGTATTAGTTTGATGCTCAGGAAAGTGAGAAAGTCTTTTACGTTTCAAGCCTATGCTCTTCAACATACAGGTATAACTTGAAAAGAGTGGGTAGGAGAAGAGACCTTTGTGGTACTCTATTTGAGAGATTGCAAAAGTTGGAAGTGCTGTTCTTGTACATAACATGGTTTGGCAACCTGAAAGATAGTTTGCCAACCAGAATTTTGTGTTGTTTCTTAAGGAAGTGTTAAACATTCGGTGTATAAATGAGCGGCCAAGAATGGAATCAATAACTTTGCTGATGTTGATGGTAGTTAGAATGGTGTGCGATAGGAATTTTCATTGTTACTGATGCTATCATGTATCCTTTGTGTTAGGGTCATGAGTTGTGTGGTAGTAGAATGTATTGGTCTGAATCTGTGTTGTGATTTGGAAAGAAGAATGTGGCAGTTAGTAATGTCAAAGGTGAGTCTTTCTAAAATTGTTGAGGGTCTATGTGGTTCTATTATATTTGGATTTTAGTTGATTTTTCAAATTACTATGATTCTAGGGTGTTTGGTTGTATTGCAATAAGTGGTTGTCAATAACTGATGAATGCATGCGATTCCTTCAGGCTTTAGGTATCTTACATAAATGTTTGATTTTGTAAGACTCTGAAGCTTTTGAGGTTTTAGATTTCCAAATAACTTTGTTGTTGTCTGATGAAAGGAAATAATCAAAATCATGGTCTATTTCATCATCATCATCATCATTTAACGTCCGCTTTCCATGCTAGCATGGGTTGGACGATTTGGCTGAGGACTGGTGAAACCAGATGGCTACACCAGGCTCCAATCTGATTTGGCAGAGTTTCTACAGCTGGATGTCCTTCCTAACGCCAACCACTCAGAGAGTGTAGTGGGTGCTTTTACGTGTCACCCGTACGAAGGCCAGTCAGGCGGTACTGACAACGGCCACGCTCAAAATGTGTATTTTTCATCTTATGTTCTTGCTGTCTTCATGTCCTTTTTGGTGGCTAATTTTCACAAACTATTATTACGGGCATTTGCTTGATGTTGGTAGGTAGTTGTGTTGTAGTTTATATTGAATAAAATCATTGACCACATTTTTGGGGTAGTTTATTCTTTTGTCATTTCTTCATTTAGCTGTTTAGTAGTGTTTACTGTTGTTGTGAGTATGCTTGGTGTATTGTGTTTGGGGTTGTCCCTTAGGACAGAAATAAATAATCAAACAGATAAATATAAGACAAATAGATTCAGTTCAGTGCATGATAAATTGCTTGGGGTATTCTGATTAGATGCCTTTTCTACCCTCAACCCTTTACTGATTGTTCTATCATTTAACCTTGCATGATAAAGAACCCCTTCTGCTCTGCATCAGTGTTGATTGAGACTGGCTCTTGTCATAGATGGCTGACTTTCACTGCAGCTAAATAAGCCATACTCATTCTAGTTCAGTATTCGAAACTAAAGGAAGTGAGAGCAAATGATAGTAAGGTAAATCATGCAGAAGTTTGCCAATAAAAGGGGACATTATCAATACATGGTATGCTGCAAAATGGCAATGGGGAGGAGATGAAAGAAAGTATCTCAATGATCAACCAATAACAGTGTCTTTCAACGGTTACTAGAAGTAGCAGCTGAATCTCTCTCACATCAATCTTAATTGCTTGAAAAGTGGAAGGATACATCACATAATATGATCTGACATGCACACAGATGGAAAGAAAGACAAGATGGTCACAGCTTGAAAGCTTTTCACTATAGATCTGCTCAATCAGTGTTGATTTCAGACCAAACAACAACCATAACAACAATCTACTAAGTTATCAATTGAAAATCAAAATATCACAGAAATATGATGAAATACAACAAAGATATAAAAAAATCTATAAAAAACTGGAAGCTTAGAAGCAAATGACATTTTGACAGAGGCATTACTAGACATGTATGTATTAATACATATTAATGAGAGAATTATGTAAAAGACTTCTTACCCAAATGAAAGCCAATTTTAAAATGGTTGGTTAGAAGATTATGATTCACCTATTCTGACTCAAAAGTTCTCAAAGACTTTACACAATTAATACAGGAAGTTATAAATTAAAATTAAAGAAGTAAATCATTACAATCAGTCGTAGCATTAAATAAAATATGAAGAAATTATATCCTACGAAACTGAACGAAGCAATAAATATACAAAAGTTGTAGTGGAATTTCTGGTGGGCTGCAAAAATTTTTTTTAGACATGATGCAATGTTTAGAAGTTGACACAATAAGGGATGAAATGAAGTCTATAAACTACCCAGATGTCCTAGCTAGAGGTAGCAGCTAGGTAACATGATGAGAGCGTGATGCTATTTCTAAGTTTGTTTTGCAATGACAAAGTTTTAAGCTCAATTTCAACATGTGGGACCTTGGACAAATATCTTCTAAAGTAGACTTGGGTTGACCCAAGTCTTATGAGTGAAACTGAATACACAGTCCACTTTCAGTGGACTGTATTTCTAATCAAAAGGGCCAGGCCTGGTCCATGATGATTCTCTCTGAGGATTATGTTAAAGAAACAAGTAGATACTCAGCCATTTACCTTATAATACAAAGAGCAGGTAGATTTATTGCTCAAACAATTCAAAAACTCATCAGTCATGGTCCCGCTCATTTCTACTCACATTGTACCTTGATGGTGTATCCTAACTCCTCTTTACCACTATTTTTATCTCTTCCCAGATCCACCCAATCAATCTCGCCACCATCTCTTCTAACTAAAATCTGAGTAGTCATGTAGCGCCTCTACAGCAAGAAACCTGTTCTATTCTGGTTCTTTTTCCTCGTAATTTATTCCTCTCTATTCCTTATCTTCTAATATAAAGTTGCCTCCTTGGAAACTTAACGGATGCTAATGGCATGAATAAAAGTTCCAAATACCTGCTATAAAGTGGTAGATGTTAGCAAGAGCATCCAACTGTAGAAGCCTTGCCAAAGCAAACACTGGAGTACAATGTAGTCCTTGAACACATCAAATCCTGTCAAACTGTCCAATCCATGCCAGCATGGAACATTGATGTTAAATGATGATGATGATGATCATCATCATTACAACTGACACAATCTACTGATATTAAAAGGTTCCCCTTCTTGTAAAAAAGATAGAATGTTTGAAGCATACATAATAGGTGTGATACTGCATAGTAATAAGACATTGACACATGAAGAACCAATAAAGTATCATCAACATGATCAGTTGGCCTGCTAGAAATAGAAAATCTCCCTCAAATCGTATCCTACTGTTTAAAAAGGGACACATTGAATAATGTGGACTTTTGTGCACCATACTGGAGAAAAAGATGGGACGGTCGCAGCTGAAATGCTTTAGGCTATGGATTGGCTTTATTAGATCTGACTTGGAGCTTAAGAGCAACATAGGCACAAAATCTGGATGACTTGAATAGATGTTTCATTGTTTTTGAGATAGTTAGAGAGAGTAGGGTAAGAGCCCATAGTCTTTGGAAACTCTCAGACTGGTGATATTGCAACAGTTGATATTCAGTTTTAAATTTGGCAAGGAAACATTACACTTTACTCTTTTACTTGTTTCAGTCATTTGACTATGGCCATGCTGGAGCACCACCTTTAGTCGAGCAAATCGACCCCAGGACTTATTCTTTGGAAGCCCAGTACTTATTCTATCGGTCTCTTTTGCTGAACCACTAAGTTATGGGGGACGTAAACACACCAGCATCAGTTGTCAAGCAATGTTGGGGGGGGGGGGGAAACACAGACACATAAACATACACACACACATATATATATATATATATATACACATATACGATGGGCTTCTTTCAGTTTCCGTCTACCAAATCCACTCACAAGGCTTTGGTTGGCCCGAGGCTATAGTAGAAGACACTTGCCCAAGGTGCCACGCACCTTGAATGAACCCGGAACCATGTGGTTCGTAAGCAAGCTACTTACCACACAGTCACTCCTGCGAAACAGATGAAAAAGACTATAGTTCTGGAATAAACTTTGCCCAAGTATTTCCTAAAGGGTTTACTAAATGAGAGACAATATTGATAGCGGAAGGATAAAAGATAAAAGAATCTGATGAGCTTAGATGAGGGTAGTGTACAGAGAAGCAAGAATCACTGTAGTAAAAAGAAAAGCAAAGACAAGATACAGCACATTGCTGAGCTATTGAAGGTTTACCAATCAGTCAGATGGCCTTATGGGTATGGGGAGTCAACCAAGAACATTTATGGGCAGTAGTAGCTCTCTACAGATAGTCTATCACTAGTTATATATTTGTCTTATAAAAGAAGTCAGCAACTATTCAGAGCTTTAATAGTTTCTAATTCTGCTGAGAACATCTGGCTTTCCAGTCACAGCTTTGATTATATTATAGATATACAGTTACAATGAAATATCATAAAAGATTGTAGTGCTAGCATTTTTAGGTTTTTTTTTAAGGTTTTAGTTGTAAATTGTTCATAAATAGATAAGTAAATGGCTGTGTTTTTGGTGTTTTGAAAGAAATCAGTCTGATATGTTCTCACTGTAGAGGTTTTTTTAAAACTTTTTTTCAAGTCTTTCTTCGTGGAAGCAGTGCATGTCTGGGGTAACGTATTTGTGTTTTCATTACTTTAAGGTTTTAGTCAAAGAAGAAAAGGCAGCCTCAGTGACTGCTTTCAGGGCATCTGAGAATAATCAAAAGAAAGGAAGTCATCTTCAGACCAGAGACCTGGCCAAGTAGATTTCCAACGACCAGTTGTAGATGTTAAATGAATGTCATATATGGAAAGTTATTGAGAAGTGAAGGTTGAATAATTTGCATAGGAGTGTGCGTGTGCGTGCGTGTGTGTGTGTGTGATTAGAAGTAAGAGTAAGTGTTGTTTATCTTCAGGTAATTACCGAGTTCACCTTTGGTTGAAGGAACTCCAACCTTGAACAATCTTGTCTTTCATTCAGACACAGTGTATCTAGAACTACACTATCCAATGTGACCTTTTGAAACAGATTGTAATTTGTGATTTGAGATAGATTTGACTATCATTTCTACAGGTCTGGATGATCAAGTAGAAGATTCTTAATTTAAGCAGGTCATTTATGTAGAAAAGAAAGTGTGTGTAGGCATATCTAAACAATGAAGTGTATCAGAAAAAGATTACACTGACATATTCATCAATGAAGACATCTAACATGAAACATCCATTTCAAGAAATGGAATCTATGCGAAGCTGATAAGCAGGAAACTTTGCGAGGAAGTTCTAAAATTTGGCTGGTGTCAAGGGCAAGAAACCATAGGAGTTCACACCTAACGAGGGAAAGAGACTCAAATGACAAAGGTAATAACGATTTATGACAATAAGACAGTGTCATATGTTTCTGTTAGATGGGATGAGACAGTGACAAATGATCAAGACCTTTGGCAATATGCTGTGCTTGAGAAGAAAACCCATCATGCCAAGTGAAATCGTAGTCGTGGAAGATACTGGTGTCACACAAACTGGCACCCATGCCAGTGACATGTAAAAGCACCCACTACACTACACTGAGTGGTTGGTGTTAGGAAAGGCACCCAGCTGAAGAAAACATGCCAAATCAGACTAGAGTCTGGTGCAGCCCCTCAGCTTATCAGTCCTGGTCAAACCATCCAACCAATGCCAGCATGGACAACGGATGCTAAATGATGATGACGATGATGAAAAGTGGGAGAGTTTAGGAAGGATAGAGAGCATCCTGATAGAATGAATAGAATTTGAAAAAATTTGTTTCATTGAACTGAAGTGATGAGGTGAACAACCAGGAAAATGATGATATCCTGTTGTGTTTGTCCAGAGTATTTGATCATATCCTGTTGTGTTTGTCCAGAGTGAGAATGGAAGCAAATTGGGAAGAAAATATGATGGTTTTATGAGCAACGGTGTAGAGAAAGAAGTTTAACATTCGTTGGCTATGCAATATTAACTTGAGCACAAGTGAGATGTTAGTGTTGCTATAAAAGATGACTGCTGTGATATGGTGACATTGTCATCATCTTATTCAACTAATATTTGTATGGCAAATGATTTTTATTATGAAAAGCTACAGAAATGATGGAGATTTAATGGATATTTTTAAGATTAAGGCTTTGCAGACAATATAGTATTCATGACCAACAGCATCAAACATAAGAGACCACAGACCACAGAAAAAATAGAACAAAAACAAAGAGAAGAAAACAAACTTTATGAATTCCAGAAAGTATGAATTTTTTGCACATTAACTAAGTAGGCCAGTTCACCTACCTACCTTAGATGCTACTCAAAAGGAGGCAATGTTGAACATAATGTAAATAGTACCATGCCTTCAAAAGACTAGAGAGAATGTGATCAACATTTGCACAAATTTGCACATCTTCATTTTTAATGTCATTGCTCCTGCTAAATATGCTGGTGAAAACTAGTAAAGTACCAAGGAAGTAGAGACATTTAGAATCATTTTATAAACAAAATACTTCAGAAGAATTTTAGACTAAGAACAAATTTAAAGGCAAGAAATAACAGATTTGTCTGCATAACTCACAGAATTAACCATTGTTTGGAACAAATTTAAGTACACAAGTTATGTTTGAGAAGAGAGGAAGAAATCATAATAAAACAATCCTTTAAGTAAGAAACATACAGAAAAAGAAGGAAGGAAGGAAGGAAGGTGATAAAAGTAGAGTATGTACTGAACACTCCTACAGGAAGTTAAAAAAGGGGGTGGGGAACCGTCTTGATCCAAAATAGAACTGGCTTAAAATACAAAGTGGACAGTGTGACCCTTTATATAGCCCATCAAATATCGTTGGAAGGATATGAGATGAGATAAAATAGTCAGACAGATAAACACTGGAATATGTTTTCTTTTCATTCATTTTTTTTTAACATACATAACTTGACATGTGCTTCCATTATAACAACGTACACAAACAATCACACATACAATGTAGGTGTGTATCAGTACATCAGTACATGCAATCGCCTTACACAAAATACTTATTATTTCCTACATGCGTTACTTCATATATATATATATATATATATATATATATAT
>NC_068984.1:24205190-24205758 GCF_001194135.2 Octopus bimaculoides
CTGTCAGTTGATACATTTTCACAAATATACAATAATATTTTATAATATAGACACAGATATATTCAAAGAACTCATGTTTATATATAAACCAACTGTGTATCTGTGTATGAGACTAATTTTCGCGTAACAACAGTAAAATATATTCACCTATAAAACATTATGGGTTTATTTATACATAAATATGCATGTGTGCACGTGAATGTTTGAATTAATAATATATTTTGGTCTATCTGCAAATGCTTCTTGATTCGTATAAAAATATGAAGATATCGTTATACAAATATTAATTAATTTTTAGTTGTGTGTGTGTGTGTGTCTGTATATGTATGAACTTAAACATCTATGTACACAATGACCATATACATACATCTATACAATTTTGCATGCAGATACATAATAATATATATGTATATATATGGAAACACATATACTGCATATATTAATGTATATACACAGAAATATCTTTTTATATACATACGCAGCTTTCTACATTTATAAACATTTCCCAAAACATGAATTGATAGAAGAGCATGAAGCAGTATTTAAGCTATATGGATTTCAATAAGCA
>NC_068984.1:24206381-24212021 GCF_001194135.2 Octopus bimaculoides
ATATATATATATATATATATATATATATATACAAACAACATATACACATTTGTATATATACATATACAAATATAAACATTCAGACTTACATACACACACACAACATATATATATACATACATATATATACACTTATACAAACACACATATATATACATAAAGAAGACAAGACAGATGAAGAATGTAAACAAACAAAAGCCTCGTAGACAGAAATAGACAGTGATGCTGGCACCCCATCCTCTATAGCATCATCGTCATGATGTTCTTGTGTCAGATCTAACCTAGCATCCTGTCTGAGAAACAAGAAAGAACACTATGTCACAGCAGACAGGTAAGTTATTTCACTCTACAGCTGCAACAACACCGATCGACGGAGGAAAAAGAAGGTGCAACAAAGTCGTAATGATTTACGCTTATGAAGCATATCTTTGCCGAGTTAATCAATACAACGACATACACACAAGCACATAGCAGTAGAAATTCTTTCGGTAGGAAAGGAAGAAGAGGGGAGATGAGGTTAACGGAGCTCCGACAGTGCATTGTTATTTAGCAGTGGAAGTTAATTAATTAATAACCCCCCCAGGCATTCAGCATCTAAGTAAGGTAAAAAAAAAAAATATTTCAAGGTCTCATTAATGGTTTATAAGTTTAGTAGGTTGTGCTTTTTTTTTTAATGTTTCCTTACTTGAATAACAGGCTCATCTAGGAAGAAAACACGGTGTGAGGGCAGCTTGTGTTCTTTTATCTCGGCGGTACACCATTTCAGCCACGAGAGATCTGCTGTGCAGCGGATTTTCTTCTGCTGTGAAGCTTCATTAGTGAACGGTACAAGCCTTTTAGTCAGGTTTTGTGTTTGTATTTGTGTATGGATGTTTGTATGTATATATATGTGTGTGTGAGTGTGTGTTTGTTTATATGTGTGAAGTGCGAGGTGTGTATTTGTTTGAACGAGGCCTGTGTCTATGTGCATGTTTGTGTTTGTGTATAAGCGTGTGAGTATATGTGTGAGTACGTATGTGTGTATGTTCGCACGCACACGTTTGTATATGTATATAAGGTGTATGTTTGTGTGAGATATGAGCGTGTTTGTGTCTATTTGTGTATGTGCGTGTTAATGTTTAAAGAGAAGGAGAGAGAGGAGGGAAGAAAATAACAATAGGAAAAGAGAAAGCGAAACGGACAATGATGTATAAGGATAGATAGAGAGAGAGAGAGAGAGAGAGAAGGATGAGTGAGGGGCGCCGTGAGAGGAAGGTAAGAAGGAATAAGAAAGAAAGTAATAGTGATAGAGAGAAATAGAAAATTGTAGTCGGAAATAAAGGGAATCAAATAACCCTGGAATAGATAGATTTAACAGTTAAGCAAACAGAAATACAGATACAGATTGAAGAGTTAGAAAGACAAACTGATATATATATATATATATATATATATATATATATATACACACACACACACACTGAGATTAGACAGACAGATAGATAGACAGACGGACAGACATGCAGACAGATCAATAAATGAACAAATTAGTCGACAGATAGATAAATCTACAAGCATATATATATATATATATATATATATATACGCGCACGCAAAGACACAGAATAGACAGACAGATAGCTAGCTAGATAGATAGATAGATAGATAGATAGATAGATAGATAGATAGATAAATTAGATACATAGAATGGACACATTAAGAAAATAGACTAGACGAATAAATAGAAAAAAAAAAGACAAAGAGATGGTGATACAAAGAAAGAGGCACAAGAAAATGAGATTGGCATTGAAATTGTGGTACAGTTTAAGTGCTCAGGAACTTCGTGGCATCAATACTTTGAGTGCACTTTAATCATCATTTCAGGAAGAAAAAAAAGTGATTGGCAACAAAAGTTCCGATGATGCAGGTATTACCTGTCTGATATCACTAATATAACAGGTAAAAATATATCATGTAACTATAAAGGAGGTATAAGGTTAGGTTTGTTCCACAAAAAGGTGATAGATAGTTGAGATGATATAGCTGGCAATTGTTACATTACCAGAATTGAATTGATGCTGTTACCATTTATTTGTAAATAACTGAATATACCGATTATATAGCAAATGGCCGCAGACCTTGGCCATATGTTCTTATTAGCAGGTTGTATTTATTTAGATTAGTACTTTTAGCTAGGTCAGACATATATATATATATGTGTGTGGTGGGGGTACCGGTATGGCTGAGGGGTTAAGAAATTTGCTTAACAACCACTTGGTTTCAGGTTCAGTTCCGCTGTGCTGTGTCCTTGGGCATCTTCTGCTATAGCCCTGGGCCAACCAATGCCTTGTGAGTAGATCTGGGTGATGGAAACTGTACACACACACACACAATAACAAAAACAACAACAACAACAAGTGATCTTGGTTTGTTTACATCCCTGTAACTTAGTATCACATCAAAAAGAGACCTATAGAAAAAGTATCACCACCACCGGTGTCGTCATTGTCATCATCATTGTTGTCATCACCTGGGTTTGAATAAATAAGTATGGGGTCAGTTCAAGACAGTGTCCTAATATAGCCACAGACAAATTCTTGAAAAGAAAAGGAGAAAAGAATACATATGCACACAATGTGTGTGTGTGTGTGTATATATTCGTGTACATGCAAAAGATAGAAAGATAGCTAGAGAGATAGACAGAGAGAGAAAGAGAAAAAGAGAGAGAGAGAGAGAGAGAGAGATGGCTGTGGTTAATAAGTTCTCTTCCCAATTATGTGATTTCAGTTCTAGCCCCCCAATTTAGTCACAGACATGAAAACTAAAAGGTCATTGTATGTGTGTGTGTGTGTGTGTGTGTGTGTGTATCTTGTCTTTAGATTGCAAACTGGTTGTAAACAAATATTACCATCATACAAACGGTGTCATTAATTTGCAATCTTCCATGAAACAAATAACCAGCCTTTGCACTAGTGGTGTTTGAAGGACAAGGGGGAAATATTAGCTTACTTGGAAACAGATGAGGGTTAATGACAGAAAGAGCATCCAACTGTGGAAAACCTGCCTTAACAAATTTCATCTGACCCATGCAAACTGGGAAAAGTTCATGTTAAAACACGATGACGATGACAATGCCACCGCCAATGATTATGACAGGACCCTGGTGCAAGATTCAAACTTGGTGAGTGCCTTAGCTACATAAAACATGGACACGTCTTGTTGGAAAATTGCACCAAAAAATCTCACAAAAATTGAAAACATATCTGCTTTTTAATTATTTTTCAGTTCTTTCCAGGCAGATGCTGACCATGAGACCTTACGCTATAGTGCCTAAATCTGACATTGGTGAATCCATTCCAGTGTATATAGTACCAACCAAAAATAAAAAGGAGAATGGTTTGCCTGATGAGCATAGTGGTGTAAAATTTGTGTAGTAGCAAAAAGAATATAGTTGAAATAAACAATATACTCTATATCATGTACTGAGTACAGTCTTCTTTCATTGACAAATTGTAACGTCTTAATTCATGTACATGCATACATACATAATACAAATTTGTAAAAAATTTCAGGGATTCTTCATTTAAGGTTCCTGAGTGAATGTATGCACACGATCATATATATCTATAGAATACATATGCATATACACACACAAACAGTAATGAAACACATGCACATCAAACAAATTGTTCAGATAACCACTGACCCCAAGAGCTGTCTTGACTTACCCTTTAGCAGTTAAATCAGCTATATCTGGCCTAAATATTCTACTTGCTTTATGTTCAAACTGGCCTGAGATCCAGCCTCTCACACCTATCTTACAATGTCATTCTAAAAATGAACAATCACATCATTGAAATCTCAAAGCTACAAGGTAATACATGATTAATTAAAAAAAAAAAAAAGTGGATAAAAAAGTAATCTGAATGCTAAATGGCCTTGCTACTTTGTTGGTGGCCAACTTTAAGTTTGCAAAAACCCCCCAAAAAACTTAAATAAACCACAAAGAAATACACACGCATGTGCACACACACACACAAGCACACACCATTCAGAACAAAGAAAATAGAAACTATAAGTTGGTCCTGTGGAGAACATTTGTTTTCAGTCACCTGGACTACTGTTCCCAATTATAGTTGCTATATAATGTCAAACTAACAGTGGAGCTTGAGACAATACAACACTTACAACACCAGATAAGGGGTACAGGGAATCGCTAAAAGAACTGAGACTCTACTCCTTAGAGTGAAAGATATGCAGTTATACACACACACACACAATAGAAGTAAATAGATGCCCTTATAATCATTAAAATTTCTTTAAATCTTAAATTATACATTCAAATTATTTATTAATTGTTATAATGTGAATATTTAATATTTAGTAGACGTGCATTTTGCATTTTTCAATGCAAGGACCCTATTAGGCATGTTACTGATCAGATGACAAATATTTTCTTGCGGAATTTCTTGGCAAGTTTCATGCAGTAATCTCAGAAGGTCTGGCTTTGAAGATGCTTTCTTGTTCTTTTTACAAAGTGTCCTGTCCATTATTTCCCTGTGGTGTTCAATAGGGTTCATATCTGATGACTGGCTTGGCTATGGAAGCTTTTTAATGCCATTCTCATCCAAGAAACCTTGGGTCATTTTAGCTATGTGACAAGGAGCTCCATCTTCTATAACTAAAGAGTTTTCTTTAATTATTTCACCACTGGAGAAGATTAGAAAGAGTCCTTTCTGCAATATGGACACAAATTTATCTGAGTTTATATCTCCCTCACACTCCATCAATTTTGATCAATCATTGCTCCCCAGACCATTACAGAATATCTACCATGTTTCATTGTTGGCTGCAATCTTTTTCACATCAAATTCTTGATCACAGAGTCTCCAGACCTACACTCAACCACTGTCAGGAAACACAGCAAATCTGGACTTATCAGAGAATATGATAGAGTCCCAAAATGCTAGTGGCCTCACCACCATCTTACTGACCCAATCTTTTCTTTGCTTGATGTTGGCTAGTTGAAGAAGTGGCTTCCTTCTTGCTGCTCTGCTATGTCAGAGGCCTTGCAACAAGGATAATCCTCTACACTTCTCTTAACAGAGAGAAGGGTTCTGTCAAAGGGCCCTGGTTGATCTGGGCGAGGTGATGTGGACTCACTCCTTCCCCTCTCTGGAGAATTGTACAGTCACTCTAGTAACTGTAGAAAGTGGGATCCCAAGGTTTTCTGCAACTTTTTGCTGACTATGTCCACCTTCAGAATGACCTACAATACGACCTCTTTGAAATTCAGACAGTTCCGAGGCTTCTTTTGTACATGGGATGATTAAACAGTCACATAAAAATGTCAACTAATAAAAAATATAAACCTTTACAAGTTAGAATAAACATAAAACAATGTTTTATGGGGTGACTATTTACTTCTGTCATGTGTGTGTGTGTGTGTGTGTATTAGACAAGAAAAGATAACAAAGCCAAGGCTGTGAGGAGTTTTCAGGACATTTATAAGGAAAGAGATATAGTCTTACAGCTGTTTCTGGGATATTATGGATATTCCTTCATCAGAGACGATGTGAGAGAGGTGAATGTTTGAGTTCAAAATAAGGAAATTATTATGGAAAAGGAGGAGATGGGGAAACAGAGGGAAATATGAGAATG
>NC_068984.1:24212395-24218274 GCF_001194135.2 Octopus bimaculoides
AAGGGCATCCAGTCATAGAAAAAATCCAGCCAAAACAGATGAGTGGAGCCTGGTGCAGCTCTAGGGTTTACCAGTCCTAGTCAAACTGTCTAACCAATGCCAGCATGGAAAATGGATGTTAAATGATGATGATGATGATGATGATGACAACAATGATGAAAAATATAATAGGATTTTTTTAAACATCAAATGTTTATTGGGGTCCAGTAGGGTAAAATAGGAATCAAACAGGTACACAGGCAAAAAATGGTAGAGAACCAATGATCCAGAGTAAGGACCCAATACTAAAACAACCTAGGGTTTGAAGGTCCACAGCTTTTTAATACTTTGCTAAAAAAAACTCAGATCTATGAGGCATAGAAGTGGATGTGTTCAAAAAAACACTTAGACAAATGTTTTATCTGAAATAGCTGACGGACCTACATTTTAACAAAAGATACAAATGAGAGTGGTATTGTCCAACTCATTGATTCACTAGAAATAAAGTTGGAGGGAGGGCCATAAAAGTGAAATGCAATAAACAAGCAATCACACCAATGGTGGTATCTCAGCATGGCCCGCAACCTCTGGCTGAAACAAGTAAAAGTAGAAAGTAATGTAAGTACATATACAGGGTGTCCCAAAAGTCAATGATGGGTTTCAATTTTTAATAACTTGCTTAGCTTCACAAATAAATGCATGAAATTTTGATACAATATACAGGACACAATGAAAATTAATATGCACAAGCCAAATTTTGCAACACCCCTGCATCACATATGAAAAATGACATTGCTTAAATGGCAGCCATTTTCAGCTTTGCACGCCCATGCTCTTTCCAAAACTTGCACCATAACACCCTCAAGATTCTCAGACCCCACTTCTCTGATTTCTCTATTGATGTTCTTCAGTTGCACGAGGTGTACAACCATCCACATTGCTGAGTACCTTATTTTTTCTAATATATAATACCTGTACATCACCTCCAAACCTTCTAATATATATATATATATATATATATATATATATATATATATATATATATATATATATATATATATATATATATATATATATATATATATATATATATTAATATATAAAAATACAATTCAGGGATCCGAGTGTAGGAAGTTTGTAAACTTCAAGCATTGAGTGGCAGGTATAGAGAACAATAAGTAGACAGTGTGCAATAAGAAACAATAATAATTTATTGGCATTCAGAGATACACATTTTTTCCCATGTTGAAGTTGAGAGGAAGTTTGATAAGCTGATAGTTTCCATACAGCTCACAGTTAGCAACTATGGAGTGGAACAGGTAAAATGCATGCTGCATATGTTTCTTAGCAAGCTGAATCTTGTGATGTAATAGTCATGCAACTCTTTATTCTCCTTATCATCATTTCGCATCCATTTTCCATGCTGGCATGGGTTAGATGGTTTGACCGGAACTGGTAAGCTGGAGAGCTGTACCAGGCTTCAGTCTGATTTTGGTTATTATTTTCTATGACTGGATGCCCTACCTAACATCCAACCACTTCAGTGTACTTGGTGTTTTTTATGTGTCACCGTTATGTGTGCCTCTTACGTGTCCCCATCATGGGTGCTTTTCATGTGTCACTGGCACTGTCTACAACTATGATTTTGCTTGACCTGACAAGTCTTCTCCACACACACACACACACACACACTTTTCTTTCTGCATCATACTTTAACCCTTCATCTCCTAGCATAAAGTTTCCTCTTGGGATCCATAGTATTACAAGCTGCATGGCAATTTCACAATTGCTGGAAGCATAAATAATGCATCCTGTGCACATTGTAAAGTAGTTGATATTAGGAAAGATATTCAGTGATAAAAATCATACCAAAGTAGATAATGGAACATGATGACCTAGGACTCATCAGATCCTATCAAACCATCCTACTCATACCAGTATGAAATATGGACATTAAATGATGATGATGATGATTTATGTTGAATGAGAGAGAGTTGCTGAGACCTCCTTCAGTTATGACTGACCATGGGATTGCACCTAGAAAGTTACCCTCGCAGGCACAAGTCCAGGCAAGGTTGTTTATGGAAGACCAGCAGTCGCCCATGCATACCGGCCTCCCTTCTCCATGTCACCAGTGTTATCCAAGGGAAAGGCAAAGGCCGATAAAGCTTGGCACCTGTGACATCGCAACTCATTTCTACAGCTGAGTGAACTGGAGCAACGTAAGATAAAGTGTTTTGCTCAAGAACACAACACGCAGCCCAGTCCGGGATTCGAACCCACAACCTCACAATCGTAAGCTCGACGCTCTAACCACTGAGCCATGTGCCTTCATGAGAGAGAGAGGGAGAGAGAGAGAGAGAGAGAGAGAGCACAAAACAGATAAATAAATAGATAAATATATATAAATATATACAGGAGTGGCTGTCTGGCAAGAAGCTTGCTTCCCAACCACATGGTTGCGGGTTCAGTCCCACTGCATGGTACTTTGGGCTGACCAAAGCCTTGTGAGTGGATTTGGTAGATGGAGACTGAAAGAAGCCCACTGTGTTTGTCCCCACAACCATTGCTTGACAACCAATGTTGGTGTGTTTACTTCCCCGTAATCTAGCAGTTCAGCAAAATAGACCAATAGAATACGTACTAGGCTTACAAAGAATAAGTCCTGGGGTCAATTTATTCAACTAAAGGTGATGCTCCAGCATGGCCACAATCAAATGACTGATACAAGTAAAAGAGTAAAAGAATATGTAAATAGATAGATAGACAGATAAATAGATAGATAGATAGGAAAACACGCATGCACACACACACACACACACACAAACAAACAAACAAACAAATGGAAACCTGTTATCTCATCAGAAATGTTTAAAATCCAAGACACACTCATTTTGATACAAAACTGAATTTCAATGTAACTAGAGTTTACAGTTACATTACAGGTTAGCTCTGGTCCTCAGGCTTATGAGTGTCATTTTTTTAATGTTACTTTTAACTTCAATGCCATTTGTATTTGTCTATATGTGAGTGTATACATATAAGCATTACATTTTCGTGAGAAAAGGAAGGGTGGCACCTATAACCTTTCGAAACTCTCATCCTGCTACAATGAGACAGAACAATTCCCTTTATCTTCTTCACAGATAAAAAACATCACATCATTTAACAATAACGCTGGCACCATATCCAGAAAAGGTTCATCCTTTGTCTGTTTAATTTGGCTGCATTTGGAATAAAGATTGGCTTTTACTATGTGCTGTAATTCCCAGAAGCATTTTAACAGTCATTATCACTCGAACAATCTTGTTGGTGTTGTTTAGCTTCAGGTCAGCACTGATCAAACAGATCTATAAACAAAGGCATTCCTACCTCAAGCATTTTTTATTTCTTACTGGTTTCACTCATTGGAATATGGCCATGCTGGAGATACTGCATTGATGGGTTTAGTCAAACAAATCAACACAAGTCCTTGTTTTTAAGCCAAGTACTTATTTTATTGTTCTCTTCCTGAACCACTCAGTTACTAGGACATAAACAAACTAACCGTTGTCAAGCAGTGGTGGGGAACAAACACACACACACACACACACAATGGGCTTTCACTCAGTTTCTGTCTATCAATTTCACTCACAATGCATTAGTTAGCCCAGGGCTATAGCAGAAGATGTGGAGGCGCAATGGCCCAGTGGTTAGGGCAGCGGACTCGCGGTTTCAATTCCCAGACCAGACGTTGTGAGTGTTTATTGAGCGAAATCACCTAAAGCTCCACGAGGCTCTGGCAGGGGATGGTGGCGAACCCTGCTGTACTCTTTCACCACAACTTTCTCTCACTCTTACTTCCTGTTTCTGTTGTGCCTGTAATTCAAAGGGTCAGCCATGTCACACTGTGTCACGCTGAATAACCCCGAGAACTATGTTAAGGGTACACGTGTCTGTGGTGTGCTCAGCCACTTGCACGTTAATTTCACGAGCAGGCTGTTCCGTTGATCGGATCAACTGGAACCCTCAACGTCATAAGCAGAAGACACTTGCCCAAATCGCTGAGCAGTGGAACTAAATCCCAAAACTACATGGTTACAAAGCAAGCTTCTTACCGACATAGCCATACCTGTACCCATATGTTCTTTCATTCTTTTCTTTTTAGATGGTATCATCCCGTTATTAGAGGAAAATTTGGCTGCTGCTTCTTGAAGATTACATAGAGGTTTTCTCACTGGATCATCTTATGTGTGTGTATGTGTATGTGTGAAGATGTGTATGTGTGCATACCATACAATATTAAACATTAACATACATCAACAAAAATTGAAGATGTGAAAATAAAATAAACCAACAAGAAGAACCAATCCACACATCGCTTTGTTTCCATGCTGGGATTTATATCACAGTGAGTTAGCATTTCTCATCCACCCAAATTAGGTATAAAAGCCTAACAACTAGAGTAAGTGACAAATAACTTGATACCATTCTCACATATCTTATCTAGAATTTGTCAGCAACCTATTTATGAAGAGTTTTTTCTAATCCAAATAGCCCAGTAACCAAGATATGTGAGGTTTAATTCACTGTCATTGGGGTTCGTTGTTCTTTCATAATCTGAAATTGTTGTTTGTAAATGAATCATACTCAAGATTGTTTATATTTGAAATTGTAATACTGCACTCTATAATTTAGTTATTTTTACATTCTATCAGAAGTCAGAGAAAAACTAAAGATCACAGAGTATAAACAATTATTATCTTAATGCTAATCTTAATCAAGACATACAATCTCATAAAATAACACTGGACACTGCCAACGTCTCCCCCAATGGATATTAAACTCTGCTTGCGAAGACCTGTTGGGGCAAGCGAAAGTGAAATCATGATGGCACCACCGTTCGAGCGTGATTGTTACCAGCGTCGCCTTCCTGGCACTTGTGCCAGTGGCACGTGAAAAGTCATTCCAGTCAGATCGTTGCCAGTGCCGCTAGACTGGCTCCTGTGCAGGTGGCATGTAAAATACACCATTTTGTGCGTGGCCGTTGCCAGTACCGCCTGACTGGCCTTCGTTCCGGTGGAACGTAAAAGCACCCACTACACTCTCGGAGTGGTTGGCGTTAGGAAGGGCATCCAGCTGTAGAAACTCTGCCAAATCAGATTGGTGCCTGGTGCAGCCTTCTGTCTTGCCTGTCCTCAGTCAAATCGTCCAACCCATGCTAGCATGGAAAGCGGACGTTAAATGATGATGATGATGATGATCTTTAACTCCTTTAACCGCGGAAATCAGATACATCCATTCAAAATTTCATTACCCTTAACTGCGGTTTTATATACTAACCTATCTTTTGTTGTAAAATATCATGTTTTTTGTTGAACTATTTTTTGTTGAAATATGTCAAGTTTATTGAAGCAATGGAATTCTATTTTTTGGTAGGTATTTAACATCATTACTAGAATAACCATGAAATTTCATTTCGCAGTTAAAGGATTAAGCTAAAAAAAAAGACGGAATGTGTACATATCAAAAAATAACATGATTTGCTATGCACTACATCATTTTTATATATACATTTACATTCTTTTATTTTTTATTTCTTGTTACCTGTTTCATTCAGTGGACTGTAGCCAGTGTGGAGCAGCAAACTTATTCATAGATTCCAACCTTGATTCCATCCCACATTTAATATATCTTTGTTTTACTCTTTTACTTGTTTCAGTCATTTGACTGTGGCCATGCTAGAGCACTGCCTTTAAGTCGAGCAAATCAACCCCAGGACTTATTCTATCGGTGTCTCTTTTGCCAAACCGCTAGGTTACAGTAATGTAAACACACCATCATCGGTTGTCAAGTGATGTTGGGGGGACAAACACAGACCCAAACATATACACACACATAGACATATATATATATATATA
>NC_068984.1:24218427-24234435 GCF_001194135.2 Octopus bimaculoides
ACACACATATATACGATAGGCTTCTTTCAGTTTCCGTCTACCAAATCCACTCACAAGGCTTTGGTCGGCCTGAGGCTATAGTAGAAGACACTTGCCTAAGGTGTTATGCAGTGGGACTGAACCTGGAACCATGTAGTTGGTAAGCAAGCTACTTACCACACAGCCACTCCTACACCTAAATTGTTCATGGCAGCGGTGGGATTATATATATATTTTTTGATTTAAACACTGGCATCATGTAAAAAGACATTCATACCAGTGCCATGTGAAAAAAACACCTAAGTCAGTATTACATATAAAGACACCCACGCTGGTGCCACATAAAAAGCACCCGGCACACTCTGTAAAGTGATTGACATAAGGAAGGGCATCCAGTTGTAGAAACAATGCCAAAACAGAAGACTGGAACCTGGAGCAGCCCTCTGGGTTGCCAGCTCCTATCAATCCATCCAACCCATGCCAGCATGGAAAACAGATCTTAAATGATGTTGCTTCTGATGATGATCTCGACAGTACTCAGCTGAATTCAAGTGGAGCCCCCTCTCCCTCAAACAGCCAGAGTTTGGTGTATTGCAGGCTCAAAGGGTAGGAGAGTAAGAAAGGCATCTATGTCTGCTTACCACTACATCAGCACCTAAAACAGACTCAATAAAAGCAAGGTTTATATTCTCAAGCCATACTTGCTCGTGGGTGATAACTAGCCTTTGGTCTCTGACCTTCACAGGTGCTTATAAAACATAAACTCAAATGAATCCTCTCGGCACAGATAGAACTGACTTAAACCCTTATGAATCCAGCCACTACTCTCTTCTCTTTCTTTACTTTCTGAAATATTAGTTATCTTATTTTTTTTTATGTTATAAATATATATTTTTATCTTAAATTTTGTTGACTTTGAAAGTTATCATTCAATTGAACTAAGGGAAGCAACTCACCAACTCCAGATCTAATTATCCTCCCTACACTATGCTGCACATGACAGGAAGCAAAGATTCCAAAATGGCTCCCAAAAGGTCTATATGTATGCATTTTGGTTGTCTGATGATCGTCATGAACATCTCTATCAGAGACAATACATAACCACCCAGTGAAACTCTGAGTAATGACATTACAAGTCCCGGAAACTCTCTCCCTCTCTATTATACATATATTATCCTCATCATCATCATCATCACCATCACCATTACCATCACCATCATCATCGTCATTTAATGTCCACATTCCTTGCTAGCATGGGTTAGACAGCTTGATAGGATCCAGTGAACCACAAGGCCACATCAGGCTCGAATGTCAGCTTTGGCATGGTTTCTATGGCTGGATGCCCTTCCTAATGCCAACCACTTTACAGAGTGTAACAGGTGCCTTTTTTGTGTGCCACTGGCCCAGTTGAGGTTGGCAAATAACTTGCAAGATTGAAAAAGAATAAGAAGGAAAGGGAAAAGCTCCCACTACTAAATGGGGAGTTGTTGAGAGACAAAGATTTCTTTATGCTGAATGCTGAAAGGCTAAAGTAAGATAGAGTAAGGCTAAAGCATGAGTGTATTACTATAGAGGAGATACATTGCTACCCCCTATTATATACATAGGTGGGAGTAGTTGAGAAAGAAATAACAGGAAGGTAGTGATGGCATACCAGAGAAAACCCTCAAAGAACAAGAAGGTGCACATAAGAGAATATACGGTCAGTGGGTCATGAGAGGTGAAGAGAGGGCGGGTGCTTTCAAGGAATATGAGATAGGGGTTAGACAGTGAAAGATGGGGTGGAGGTGAACATAGAGATGAAGAACAAGGATGTAGATGACAGTGAAACTCTGAGTAATGATTACCAGTCCTGGAAACTATATATATATATATATATATATATATATATATATATATATATATATATATATGGCTGTGTGGTAAGTAGCTTACTTACGAACCACATGGTTCCGGGTTCAGTCCCACTGCGTGGCACCTTGGGCAAGTGTCTTCTTCTATAGCCTTGGGCCGACCAAAGACTTGTGAGTGGATTTGGTAGATGGAAACTGAAAGAAGCCTGTCGTATATATATATATATATATATATATATATATGTATATGTGTGTGTATATGTTTGTGTGTCTGTGTTTGTCCCCCCAACATCACTTGACATCTGATGGTGGTGTGTTTACGTCCCTGTAACTTAGCAGTTTGGCAAATAGGTCCGATAGAATAAGTACTAGGCTTACAAAGAATAAGTCCTGGGGTTGATTGCTTGACTAAAGGCGGTGCTCCAGCATGGCCACAGTCAAATGACTGAAACAAGTAAAAGTAAAAGAGTAAAAGAATACACACGCACACACACACATACATTTACAAATATATTTATAAATATATGGTGTCACATAAAAAGTACCTAGAACATTTTGTAAAGTAGTTGGTGCTAAGAAGGGCATCTAGCCATAGAAACCATACCAAAACAGACAACTGGAGCCTACTGCAGCTCTCTGGTTTGCCAGCTCCAGTTAAACCGTCCAACCCATGCCACCATGGAAAATGGACATTAGATGATGATGATGATGATGACGATGATGATGATGATGATGAAATATAATATATATATATATATATATATATATATATATATTCAAATAGGAGTTAAAAGTAGCTCAAGGGATATAAACAATATCAAACACACACACACAAAGTATGTTTTACCAGTTTGTGGGTAGGCTGTGCTTATAGGAATAAGAGAATATATTCTCTTATGCCTATAAACACAGCCTATCAATGAACTAGCAAAACACATACCTTCTGTGTGTGTGTGTGTGTGTGTATATATATATATATATATATATATATATATATATCATCATCATCATCATCATCATTTAATGTCCATTGTCCATGCTGGCATGGGTTGGACGGTTTGACCAGGGCTGGCAAGCTGGAAGGCTGCACCAGACTCCAGTCTGATTTGGCATGGTTTCTATGGCTGGATGCCCTTCCTAACACCAACCACTCCAAGTGTGTAATGGGTGTTTTTATGTGCCACCAGCACATAACATTGATATCTGCCACAACTGCAATTTTTCTCAGTTTGATGGGTCTTCTCAAACAAGGCATAATGCCAAAGGTCTCGGTCATTGCTTCCAAGAATCCCAACACTCAAAAGGAACTTAGCCACTTTGCCTCCGTGAGGCTCAATGCTCAAAAGGTGCTCTTTACGCTCCACCGGCATGGATGTCAGCTACATGACACCAGCATCAGGCACGACTATGATTTCACTTGGCTTGATGGGTCTTCTGAAGCACAGCATATTGCCAAAGGTCTCAGCCACTAGCCATTGCCCCTGTGAGGCTCAAAGTTCAAAGATCATGCTTCACCACCTCATTCCACGTCTTCCTAAGCCTACCTCTGCCATAGGTGCCCTCCACAGTTAGAGATTGGCAATTTTTTACATAGCTGTCCTTGTCCATATGCATCACATGACCATACCAGTGCAGTCATCTCTCTTGCACACCACATCTGATGCCTTTTATGCCTAATTTTTCTCTGAAGATGCTTACACTCAGTTGAACATGCACACTGACATTGCACATCCAGTGAAGCATATTGGCTTCATTTCTTTCAAGCTTACGCATGTCCTCAGCTATCACAACCCATGTTTCACTGCCATGTAGCACAGCTGTTCACACACAAGCATCATAGAATCTGTCTTTCACTGTGAGAGATAGGACCTTTGTTACCAGTAGAGGTAGGATCTCTCTGAACTTTGCCCACCCTAATCTTATCCTCACAGCTATGCTCTCAGAGCATCCATCTCTGCTACTAACTTGGTCACCTAGATGACGGAAGCTATCTACAACCTCTAGCTTTCCCCACTGGTAGTTGATGGAATCTATTTTCTGCACATTTTCAGTGTTTATTGTACCTGTGGATCTTCCACATACAAAAGCTATTTTCCCTGTTAGCCTTCCTCTGATATTGTTGCACCTTTCATGAGTCCAAAGCTTACACAAGATCCATCTTAAGAAGTTTCTACCTATGCCTTTTCTACAGATTGAGCAGGGTCATCTACCTGAAGGGATTTGTAATTTGACTACCTTCCTACATACTAAGACTTCGGTTTTTGCTACGTTAACTATAAGGCCTTTTGATTCTAGACCTTGTTTCCATACCTGGAACTTTTCTTGTTCTGGTAGTGATTCAACAATAAGAGCAAGGTCATCAGCATCCCTTCCTAATCACTCAATTGCAGGAGAAGTACTTTATTAGGAATAAGTCCCTGTGCTTAGCATTAGTCAACCTAGAGAGGGTCTGTGATGGAATCCCATGCTCAGTATTCTGATGGTTGCTAAAGAAACTAGTGACCAATGAATGGCTTGTGGGAACTGTGCAAGCCATGAGCAGTGGTGTAATTTGCAAGGTGAGAGTTAGCAATGAGTTTAGCACACAGCTAGGGGTCTGTCAGGGCTCGATTTTCAGTACCCTTCTGTTTATGAATCCCTTAGGCCATATCAAAGGAATTTAAGATTGGCTGTCCACAGAATTTCCCATGTGATGATGATCTTAGTTCTAACTAAATTTGAAGTAATTTTAGAGAAGAAATCCTAGTTACAGAAGCAAAACATGGGAAGAGGCTTCAATGTAAACTCATCAAAGATTACAGTTTTAGGAAATAGAGGGGGAAAAAAAATCCCTGTTACTATCAGGGAAAAGATCATGCTCTATGTACAGAAAAGGAGTGGGTCAAAATTCCATATAATGTACCAAGTATAAACTATAGACACACAAAAGCTGTGTGTGTGTGTTTGTGTGTGTGTGCATGAATGTATGTATTTGCATTTCACAGCTGTTATGAACCTGTTAAACCTCCATCAGCTATCTTCCTTGCCTCTTTGATACCCTCTCATCTCTTTAGCAGCCGTCTTTACCACTCATAACCTTTACTCTCTATCGCTCATCTTATCAATTATGATCTCACCCTCTCTCCTAGCCATTGCCCTATGCCACCCATGTAATTAGTGGGCATTGAACCTGTCTGGCACTCATTCTAGCTATGCTTACTCGACACCATGCCAGCCACCCACGTAATAAAAGAAGGTACTAGACCTATTCATATTCTACCACCACCTCCTCCTCCTCCTACCAAGACACCTATGTATGAGTGATAGCATCATATCTATTTATATCCTATACACCTTACCATTACCCTTTTTGTGCTGCCAGCCATCATTTCCTCTCCCCCAGGCAATCATTGTTGACATCTATTGATCTCTCTTGCTAATCCCATCTGTATTACCATCCATCACTATATATCTCTTGCTCACACTGGCAAACATCTGACTACCATTACTATCTCTCGTCCTTTATTTTCCATTTTGATACTGTCACTCTTCAATCACACATCTCTACCATCTCACTGTAATTATTTGTTTTCTCCCATCCTCCCTTGCTCATCTCATCCACTCATCTGGTCCTTCTGTCATTGCTTTCTTTGCTCTTTTCTATTTTTATATTCACTCTTTCTTAGTTACACCTTCTTGAAAGAATGGGGTCACTGCAGGGTCACATTGACCTTTAGTCTTGTCAAGGACAAGACAACCTCACAAATGTCAGAACCATGACAGAATACTCCATAAAATGACTAATGTTAGGAAGAACATCCAACCACAGAAAACTTACCAAATTGGAGCACACAACAAAATGTGATCTCCCAACTCATCTAGAAGGACAATATCTTGAAATAAGAACTGAATCTGACCATAACAATAATTCATTCTAGTAGAGAAAACAAATGCAAAATGATAATGATAGTGGTGGTGATGGTGGTGTGTGTATGTATTGTTAATTACATCATTGAATTACTGTTGAAGTATATTACTCTATTCAATCACCTTTTTCTATGTCCCTTCCCACTCACTCTCTGTACATATATACATATATATATATATATAAAGAGAGAGAGAGAAATGGTTGAATATAAATATATACATACACATATATATAAATCCATATATCAATACACACGCATATACATCCACACTCATTTACAGACTGGGTTTCTGCATCTACCAAATTACACTGACGAGGTATTGGCTAATCAAACACTAAAAAGACACCTGCCAAAACTACAACATAATGAGACCACATAGCACCATATGGCTGCAAAGTGAACTCTTTCACCAAATGGCTATTGGAATTATAAACTCAAATATTTCTTATAGCAACAAATCTGCAAACTCCTGAACTTCCATCAGGCTCAGGTGTATTTCCATTCAATGATTTATTAAAGTTAGTGTAAAGATGAAGCTACTAAACAGAAGATATTGTACAGGCACAAGATTACATCTGGAAAATTTTAACAAACTAGATTTATTTAAAATGTCATACAGCAAGCATCCTTACCAAATAGTTCAGTGTGTGAAAGCATATTTGATATTTCAACAAATAAATTTCAATATATATGCTAAAAGTGTTATTATTATTGTTGAAGAATAATAAAATTGAGGTTATAACCCCAAAGTATTTTGTTGTTTTAGTGTGAATTTCTGAGATAAGAAATTAATATTATTATACACTGATATACTCTGGATAATGGAATAATGGGATAGTGAATATTAAGTGTCAGGTTGTATGCTATATACTGAGTAAACATGAGTTCAATCTCAGCCTCAGTCAGACATTGTACATTCTGGTTCATGTAGAACAAGCTAAAACCATTACAAATTAGGAAAATATCTAATATCTCAATTCATTTGTCCATACTAGGGACAAATGAATTGAGAACAACTTATTTCTGTGAAATTAATGATTTCAGTTTGAAATTCTAAGAGCATTTCCAAATAGGACAGGCACTTGGAGAAGGCCAGAGGATACAACCCAAGTAGGAAAGGCACTTGGGAAAAGACAAAGAATACAAGAACCAAAACACTGAGATTTTAGAAAACAGGATGAAATGGTTTTAAAATATCAGTATATCAAATTTGTTTAGTTAAATTTTCAAAACTTTTATGTTTTAAGCAGAGGAAGAGAGCAACCAGTATGGTGTTAATGCAGGGTATCTGAGGCAGGTAAAATGAGAGCGAAGATCCAGCTATATCATATGTATGCTTACAGCAGAATGGATGCTAAAAAAAAAACCTCAAGGGTCAGCTGGTAGTTTTAAGCAAGGAATCACTGAATTGAAATTAAGACCAATAATAGCAGGTCTTAGATAACTCATTGAAGCTCTACTTAAAACATATAGAATTTTATTTGAGATGATCTAGATGATACTTAACCATTCACCTAAAACAACAAGGTGAAGTACAATTATGGAATCAGTGTGATTGGCTTGAAACAAACCAATTTGAGTTAAGATAATATACGAGAAAAAATATATATCATTGATGAACTGAAATTCATATTACAAAATAATTATTTCATATTCAACAACTCAGTGTACTGATGGATATCAGGGACTGCAAATGGGTACAACAGTCACCCCAACTTATACCAACTTAGTGTTGAGTTTCCATAAAAAGAAAATATATGATTGATCTCTAAAAATATTTGGGAACACATTATTATAATATTTAAAAGGCAACAGGAAAACATATGCATGACTGTTTCATTTCATTTTATGGCAAGGTCATCTTGATATACTTATAGAATTTCAAAACTTTATTATCAGCATAAATCATATGAAATTAATCTACTATAAACTCACAAATTCAAAACAATATCTTTTTTTTTTACATTTTGTTATAATAAAATATTAAAAAAAAACATTTCCTTCAACATTGCAAAAAGAATTTGCATGATAATATTGAATCATGTGATCAAGGGCTGGATGAATTGAAAAACATACTTATTCAATGAGTATTTTCACTTAGTCTTAATTAAAAATGGAATACAAAAAGCAAAATGCATAAATATTCAAGATCTAAGTAAAGTAAAAAATAAAACTTAGACAAAATTTTTACAAGACCTATCAACATTCAACCCTAGAAATGTCAAAATATTTTACCATATTTATAAAAAACTTGCCTATTTTATATGAAAATTTAAAAAAATGAAAAATGTTTTTGAAAGATAAGCAAATTACCAAAAGCAAAAAGGTGCACAAAACATAAGAATTTACTAACTTGAGCAAAATTTCATAAACAAATTTCTAACCAAACTGTTACAAAATGTGAAAGAATGAATTGTGCTACACGCTTATATTTCACTGAAGGCTCAGAGTTCAAGTTTAAGAATAGAAAAAAACTCTTTAACATGAAAGAGAGTTTTATCTGCAACTCTTAGAATTTAATAAGTGATAACATGTGGATGTCTGGAAAACTGCATTGGACAAACTGGGTGTCACTATGCAAAAGAATGATATCTTTTATCTTTCATCTTTTACTTGTTCAGCCATCAGACTGCAGCCATGCTGGAGAGATGACTTGAAGAATTTTACTTGAATGAAGCAAGTTCAATACAAATTATTTTTTAAGCCTGGTACTTATTCTATCAGTCTCTTTTGTCAAGCCACTGAGAAAATTTGAAAAATTCCATTAAGTGGATATGCAGCAACATGTGCAAGAATGAACCTACCTAATTATAAAATATTTCTAATTTATAAATGCTCAGAGTCAACAGAAATAAACAAAGAATCAACAAAAAAGAACTAATTATTAAAAAACAAAAACCTGACTTTAACATATGATTAAAAATTGCAGTGGATAACTTGCCTTGTTATAAGGAACACTTTTACAAAAAAAAAAAAAAGCAAGCATTGCAAACTAGTGTTTTCTTTAAAAATAACTTAAAAAAAAGGAAACAACTAATTTTTCTTGTATAGTTCTAAGAGTACACAAGTTAGTTTTAAACGTGAAACCATTAATATCTCTAAAAGGGATACAACAGTTATTTCAACAATGTTGGTCATTCCCATCTTCATTTTGTATATATATATGTATATATATATACTCTTGGAGTGGTTGGCATTAGGAAGGGAATCCAGCTGTAGAAACTCTGCCAAATCAGATTGGAGCCTGGTGTAGCCATCTGGTTCACCAGTCTTCAGTCAAATCGTCCAACCCATGCAAGCATGGAAAGCGGACGTTAAATGATGATGATGATGATGATGATGATGATTGTAGGTTCATAAATATTTTACAATTCCTGGACAGAACAGCAACTACTATAAGTTTTCCATCCAAACAAGAGTCTGGATCCTCATCAGGATGTGAGGTCTATCCATGACGAACACATTCAAACAACTGTTATGACATCTTATCTCCCTAGTCAAATTTTGTAGTTATCGATTTATTGATATAATTTATCTCCCTTATTACTTTATGTTTGGATGTAGGGCCCAATATTCTGGGGAAGAAGAACTGTGTGTAGTGTTTAGTCTTGGGCTGGAGTACTGTGCACAAGGATAAGAGGAAGAGAGGTGAGTGAATGTGAATGCCTGAAGAGAACTCCAGCTAGCTCCAAGGAGTAGCAGTAATTATAGTAGCAGTAGTGTAGGTATAACTAGGATATTTATGCTTTCTTTTTTTTTTCTTTGCATGAATATTAATATATGAGAAGTCAAATAGCAACAACCAGGAATACAAATTGAGTTACAGATGCAGCTTGCCATCATACAGCACTTTTCTCAGTTAAAACTGAAAAACTATGGTAATAAAGTAGTTTCAATAGGAATGCTTAGAAATACCCCCATGTTTCATATGTTAGAATCTTTCACTATGCCACCTGGTTATTCTTACATTATTTTGGTTGTTCCTCTAAACACTTTTCACACCTGTGCTGACAAACTGAACCTCATCTGAGATATATCAACAATATTAGTGCTACTAATACTGGTTTAATATATAAAGCATACATATGCACCCTCTACCACAATTCTTTACATTCACCACTCTCTTACATAAAATACATACACGTGTGTGTGTGTGTGTGTACATGTACGCATGTGTATAATACTAGTGACCTTGCTATCTTAAATATAGCATATTTAGTAGTGGCATTGTATTTTACATAAACTCATTAATTAGTCTTGTCCATCTTTACACTCTGAGTTCAAATACCACCAAGGTCAACTTTGCCTTTCATCCTTTCAGGGGCAATGAAATAAGTACCAGTTGAATACTGCAGTTGATGTAATCAACTAACCCCTTCCCACAATATTTCAGGCCTTATGCCTCTACTACAAAAGCTATATGTTGATTAATTAATTCAAGAATTTTTATTATATATAACCACATGTGGATCATTGGCAATTTTTTTCCCCCATCTTCCTTTTCTTTTGGACTTTCTCCTGTCTCCTGTTTCTGACAAAGAGCTTTGCTTGTAACATAAAACTACTTTTCTTTCCTTCCCTGAGCATTTGCTAATACTTTGCATGTACCTTGTCCTTGTGTTGGTTTTTCCTTGTGTTTTTCCTCATTTTTTTTTTTATTATATATATATGTGTATAAATATATATGTAGTTTTTTATTGAAACTAAAACTGGGAGTTTGTCTTATGATTCAAGTTTCATGCCACTGCAATCCTCAAAAGAGAACTGTTACAACTTAACAACTTGGCATTGGTGGTGTATTATATCTTTTGGTGTGTGTGTGGTCTAATGCTTGCATTTATTGGTTGGTGTGCTTTTTGTGCTTATTGTTTGGGTGGTGTTTTTCTGGCCAGTTCATTGATTGATTATCTTATTTCTTGTAATATGGTGTTTGTATTTCTTGAAATTGTAGATGGGAGGGTGTGTTAAGGATTTGTTGATGAGTTGGTAATGGGGTATGTTGACTCGTGGGGCATGTTGGCTGATGGGACATACTTGTTTTGTGTGTATAAGGTAGTATATGTTTTGAGAAAAGTTGCTTATGAATGGGTTATTTGAAAAAATAATTAAGAACATATATATTGTGAGTAGCTATATTCCTACTGGAGGCATATGGCTTAGTGGTTAGGGTGTTGGACTCATGATTGTAAGATTGTGGTTTTGATTCCTGGACTGGGTACCACATTATGTTCTTGAGCAAAACATTTCATTTCATGTTGCTCCAGTTCACTCAGTTGGTAAAAATGGATAATCTTGCAATGAATTGGTGTCCCATCCAAGGAGGAATATATACACTGGAGAAACCAGGAAACTGGCCCTATGCTCCTTACAGAGTAATGTATCTAACCATATTCCTACTGAATGATGCTTTTCACAGCTGAATGATTTAAGGAGATTGTTTAGTGAGTTAAAAAAATTGTTCTTTTATGAATTTGTTTTCCTCATCATCATTATCATTTAATGGCCATTGTCCATGCTGGCATGGGTTGGACAGTTTGACTGGGTTGGGATGCTGGAAGGCTGCACCAGACTTCAGTCTGATTTGGTATGGTTTTCTACAGCTGGATGCCCTTCCTAGCGCCAACCAGTGTAATGAATGCTTTTACATGCCACTTGCATGACACTGGAGTGTGTTTACATGCCACCAGCATGGGTGCCAATTTGCGTGACACTGGTACCTGCCACGACAGCAATTTTGCTCAGCTTGATGGGTCTTCTTCTCAAGCATGACATAATGCCAAAGGTCTTATTGAAAAAAGACATGTATGTGTGTGTGTGTGAATGCTTGTGTGTGATTGTGTGAGTGTATGTGCAGCAGTTTGTATTTCTTTACAATTTTGCTTTTCTTTTTGTAAGTTTTGACATGTATTCAAGGAGATATTTGAGTGTACAAGTGTGTATGGTAGTGTGTATTTAACTTTAACTTTGATATGCTTTTGTGTTTATCTGTGATAAGCATTTGATATTTTGTCAGTGGTCATATGAAGTGGGAGGGGGTTGTGAATTTTTTTTTTATGAGTGGTGTAAGCTGTAAAATTAAGGACATATCTATTGTGGATAGATATGTTTTTAATGAATGGTGCTTTTATGGCTAAGTGGTTTTGGTGTATTGTGCTTTTGTTGTACTGAATAAACATCTGTTATTTATGTTTGTGGAATGTGTGTGTGTATGTGTGTGTTTGGTGTGGCTGTAGTGGGATTTTGTTTTGGGTGAGATGGTGTTTTATTTCCTTGCTTTGAGGGAATGTGTGTTTGTGCTTGTGAATGTGTGTTGGTATATGTATACACATATAAGTATGTTGTGACTAAAATGTTCCTTTTGTATTGCATATGGTCCATAATGCATGGGTATATTGGTGTCTTTGAATGTTCCAGAAGTGGCCTGATGGTCCTTTCCATGAAACTCTTGCTTTATAGACTGTTTGTTTGCAGAGAGTTTCCATGTAATGACCATAACCTAGTTCTTGTGAAGTTGTGTTTTCAGTTTTTCCATTGTGATTTTAAGTGTGTTATTGTTTATTTTATGTCACTTGTGCAGCTGTATCACATGGTTGGGAGGCAAACTGCTTACTACACAGCCATGGGTACCACACACACACAACATCATCTTCATAATCATCATCACTATTGTCATTTCATTTTGAAATTCGCTTTTCCATGTTTGCATGTGTTGGACAAAATTTATTGAGGCAGATTTTCTACAGCTGGATGCTCTTCCTGTCATCAACCCTCACCTGTTTCCGAGCAGAGTAATGTTTTCTCATGATCGTACATGTTTCTACAGAATACTAGAAATGAACGACACTGCTTGTATGTTAATGAAAATCATTTTACAACTATCATGTGATGTCAAGACAAGGAGACATACACACACACATATGACAAACTTCTTTCAATTTCCATCTCCCAAATCCACTCACAAGACTTTGGTAGGCCCAGGGTTATACTAGAAGACACTTGCCCAAAGTGCTATGCAGTGGAACTGAACCCAGAGCTATGAGATTTGGAACCACACACCCACACCTATACATTCATTGATAGACAGACAAGCAGATGATGTATCTCACAACCTGTGAGAGAGAAGAGAGACATAGACAAAGAGAGAGGTAAAGCAATGGAAAAGACACAGACACGCACACATATGTATGCATACATATATAAACACACATATACATATAAATATTTCTAAATATACACATATACACATACAAACACACACACACAGATGGACAGACAGACAGACAGACAGCTAGCTAGCTAGATAGATAGACAGATAGATAGATATAGACAGACAGAGAAACAGACAGAAATGTGTGCAAATGTATATGGTAATTGCTATATATTAAAGATAACTTTACAGAAACTAAGCATTAATTCTTGTCTATAATTATTTCACCTCCCTTATATTGCTAATGACGCCTTTGGGGAAAATGTGAACGATACACCTTTTATGTACACTTCTCTAATAACTTCTTAGGTTTCATGCCTTCCTAAAGAAAGCATCGGTAAATCATACCTGTCTATATTTGTGAAATGCTATTATAGATCCATTGCAAGCTTTTAAGAGAAGATTTGAACAAATCGACTCTCATGGTCATAATTTTCTTGTCATATTACCAATTTGGAATATTACACACATGATAATTGAGATTATAATATCTCTAAACAAAAATAAATTATATCTCGATACACTTCTGAAATACTCATAAAGAACATTGCTAATGATGAAAATAAAAAATACGAATAAGAAAGATGTTTTCAGTTTGTGCATGTGTATTTTTGTGCATTTTGTTTTTTAGAGAACCACCCCATTTATAACGGGAAAATCTAGTAATAAAAAGATAAAGTGATTGTATGAGAGAGAGAGGGAGGGAGAGAGAGAGAGAGAGAGAGAGAGATAGAGAAGAAAGATGTGGTGAAGGATAGATAAGAGAGACAAAGAGAGATAATATAAGTATTTTAAATCTTGAAAGCCATTTACAACCCCATATTATATATCTATGTAGCATAAGGTGAATGAATAAAAAAAATAACAAGCCATCAAGCTAAGTTTTGGGAAGGAAGGAACAGGAACATGAAATTGTGATAACTGTTATAGATAATACGAAAGACTTATTAGTGCTGTTATTTGACAGAAATAGTTGTGTACTTTCAAGTATTGAACTTCATTCTTCTATATTGTGAGTTCAAATCCTGCACAACCAACTTTCCCTTTCTTTTCTCTCAAAAGCCAATAAAATGGGAGAAGAAATAACAACAACAACAACAACAACACTTTCTACTAATGGGCACAAGCCCTGGAATTTTAGGGTAGTAGGTGATCAATTATATGGACCTCAGGTCTCAATTGGTACTTAATTTATTACCCTGCAGTGATGAAAGCAAGTTGACCTTGGCATAACAAGCTAGAAGCATTTGCCTGCCTTAATCACAATTCTGCCAGCTCACCACCTTACAACAAAAAACGGTATTTCCCAAAAGAGGAATCAAACATGACCTCAGCAGTGAGAACAAGGAATCCTAATTTCCAGACTTCTTGGAGAGCTAATAATAACAATAATGATAATCCTTTCTACTACAGACGCACGGCCTGAAATTTTGGGGGAAGAGCTCAGTAGATTACATCGACCAATGATTGACTGGTGCTTATTTTCTCAATTCTGAAAGAACGAAAGGGAAAGTCATACTACCACTAATGCTAAGGTAGCAAGCTGGCCTTATGCCAAAATTAGGAAGAATTATTATTATTACTAGCTGGCCCCGTGTCGTAAAAATGATGGCTAATTGTAGTATTTTATATGTAAATATGGATGGTAAATCAAATTAATACACTTGTCAATGTTATCTAGTGGTTGTCTTTTGAGATGTGACATCGGTCATTGTTTGTTACTGAAAGAACGCTAGCTCACACATAGGAACATACACATACTTCCCTTGTATATGCATATACATACACACATATACTCACACAGAGTTGAAATGCTGTTTGATTTTTCTTTTCAGCATTGAACGTTCACCATCCCACTTCCATTGCATACACACACACACACACACATATACTCACACAGAATTAAAACGGTGATTGATCTTTTTCACCCGTTCTATCCTTATTCATCTATCACCCCTTCCTTTCTCATTCATATGTTGTGATGGAGAAAAACACAAGAGTATTATTATAGCAGAAGATTAAGACACCAAGTTGGAAGAATCATTAGCACATCAAACAAATCACTTAGCAGTATTTCTTCTAGCTCTTTACATTCTGAGTTCAAATACTCCTGAAGTCAACTTTGTCTTTCCTCCTTCTGGGCTTAATAAAATAAAACACCAGTCAAATATTGGAGTAAATATCATCAATTGTCCCCACTCCCGCTAAAAAGTTGCTTGTATAAAAAGTACTACTAATAATCATTATTGTAAGCCTTATTTCTTTTGTAGCAAGTACTGGAGAACAGCAGTTCTCAGCTCATTACTACTACAACCCATCCTGGTAAATCAATAATCTTCTGGAACCCCTTTTATTAATATTTAAAA
Source organism: Octopus bimaculoides (assembly GCF_001194135.2). NCBI lineage: Eukaryota > Metazoa > Mollusca > Cephalopoda > Octopoda > Octopodidae > Octopus > Octopus bimaculoides. The sequence goes on from NC_068984.1 coordinate 24,233,741, forward strand.
TTAAAAAAAAACAAAAAACAATTTTGCATAAATCTCATAAAATTAACATCTCGTACTTTTCTTAGGTAACACTTCCTCAGTTTTTGTTTGCAGTAAATGTTGTGTAGCCTTTATTTTTTTACTTTATTGTGTAACATATTCAATAACATTTTAAATTTCATCAAACAATTCAAAAGTTGAATAATCTGTCTTCACAATTCATTTTAAATTTTACCTTCCCACAATTCAGTTTCAGACCTAACTACTAGTCTAGAAAAAATGTTAAACCCTTGTTAAGCTTGATAAAATAGTTTCAATATCTGGTTAAGATTTAAGGCAGTGAGCTGGCAGAATTGTTAGCATGCCAGGCAAAATGCTTAGCAACATTTCATCAATTTTTATGTTCTGAGTACAAATTCTGCCAAAGTTGACTTTGCCTTTCATTCCTTCAGATAAATACCAGTTGATTACTGATGGAGGATGTAACTGACTTACCCCTATCCAAAAATTGCTGGCCTTGTGCCAAAATTTGAAACCAATATCTGATTGAGATTTATTTACATTGATATAATGAACAGTTAGTTTAGCATTTCTTAAGTCTAAAAAAAGGGGCTTTGTATCAATTATATATATATGAGCGTAGCTCGAAACGTCAAAGACTTTCCGTATTCCCGAGCGTCATACTAATATATACTTTTGTTATTTACACCACCTGT
>NC_068984.1:24234445-24237919 GCF_001194135.2 Octopus bimaculoides
ATATATATATATATATACCCAGGCCTATTCCCCAATTTGTTTTAGGAGTGGGTAGCCACAACAAGACACACACCAGGCATTCCATTCATTTCTCAGACCTTTGTATCATGCCAGAGAAAAACTATTATTAGCATTGACATGTCAACCAATGCTGGGTCTTTGCATGTGCTGAGAATAATCACATCACAGCCAATCGTCTGACTGAATAAAAGAAACTATATTTCCATTTTGTTCTTATATTTCGTCAGCAAGATTCTCGATGTGAATCTGTACGTTGAAGCCAATTTTGTTGCATCTCAGGAGAGTCATTACTCCAATAGGTTTAAACTCGATGACAGCAGACCTTCAGTAGAGGGGGCATGTCACTGATAAGGTCATGAATGGCAACAAAAAATTCTTTGAGAAGCCTAGCTGATTAACCCAATGATTAATCAAACAATCAATTAATTAATTGGTTAAGTGTTAAATCGGCTAAGAAAAAAACTGAAATAAAACTAATCAGTGCATTTATTACTGGCATAATGATTCTCCAGAGATATAACGAAAAATATTTCCATTTTTATTTATTTATTTATTGCCAGTTACTTGCTGCATTATATATTGGTTGCAATTCCTGCCAGAAGAGTTACCATTTTGGCACCCTAGTGACAAGAAGTGGAATTTGAAATCAGAAGGCACAGATCCATAACTGCCACTCCATTGGTTATGACAAGAGTTCCAGTTGGTTCAATCAATAGAACAACTTGCTTGTGAAATTAAAGTGAAAGTAGTTGAGCATTCCACAGACACACTTACCCTTAACGTAGTTCTCAGAGGGATTCAGTGTTACACAGAACATGACAAGGCTGGCCTTTTAAAAATATACGTACAATTCATTTCTGCCAGCTGAATGGACTGGGCGACATAAAATAAAGTATCTTGCTCAAGGACACAACGCGTTGCCAGGAATCAAACTCATGATCTTACAATCAGGAGCCAAACACCCTAACCATTAAGCTACATGCTTTCACAACAGATTCATAACAGATACTGCAAGGCACCCAATCTACAGAACTTACAAGTGTGCAATGTCAGATTTGTCAACCGACCAAACTGAAAAATGAAGGTATTTCCGCTAGAAATTTCGTTCAGGTCTTTGAGTATTGACTAACGTACAAGAGAAGAGATATGGATACCATATTTGGTTATCAGCACAAATGATATAAGTCAGTACCATTGAAGAATAACCTTTTGGAGTTGAAACTGAAACTCAAGTCATGATAAAGTAAAATTCTGAAAAATGTCAATGCAAGAGATAATTTGTCTAAAAAGCAAACAAAAAAAAAGGTTAAGGAAAACAAAAACAAAAACATTTCAGGTAGAAGCATTTAAAAAAATCTTAAAACCAAGTTCCATTGATTGATCATTTAGCTTAAAAACTATAAAATTTCTCATTTGGATCCTGGAATTATCCATCCATTATATTTCTTTGATAATTACTATTTAGGTTTGTGTAGCATGATCTTGATATGAAGAAGTGTGTTTTAGTTCACCATGACAGCATTTTATGGTGAGAATAGCATAAGAAAAAAGTTACTTTTAGATCTAAAATATTGACTGTTAGAAGTTAAATAGATGAATCGATGATAAGAACTACAGAATTCGTAGGTTAATAGTAGATAGTAAAGCAAAGACAAGACAAATAAAACATGACTGTTGAGAGTTGATTTTGTAGAGCTGGATAGAATTGACAGAGGAAATCAAGTCAGGGCAAAATGGAGAAAGAGACAATCGTGTAACAAATTCTATCCAAAATAGCTTGCATTGCAGACATAAAAATCATTAATGACATTGATAATGACTGATCAAAAATGATAGGAGCAGAAAATAGTTATTTATTAATGATTAAACACTGAATATGATGAAAGACAAGGAAAAGAAAGAATAGTGGGAATTTTATGGCAGGGATTAAAAAGAAAGGTTATGTAGAAAGAAAAAAAGTAAAATATTTAATTTGTTCAGAGACTAGGGAGCGTTTAGCCATGAGGGAAGAACAAAAAGAAATATGTAATTGTTATGGGAAAGGAGAATGAACAAAAAATTTAATAGATTAATATATTATGAGAAATATAGTAGCTGGGAGACTCAATAAGTGAGATGAAGAAATAATAAGATAATGGAGAGGGATAAAAGGAATTGTGAGATAGCAAAATGTTGGAGAGAGATAAAAGTATGTTTTAGGTAAATGAGAGAGTAGACATTTACATTTGATTTGAAAATCATTGGAGATTGAAAATATTCTGATAGAAATATCATTTAATGAAAAATGGTTTCCTTTTTTTTCAGTCTTTTCATATTTAATAGCAACCAATATGGCAGTTGATTTAAAAAAAAAAAACTCTATATATATTATATATATATATAAAATACAAAAGGAAAGCATAAAAATTACTTTATGGTACTAATTTTTATTTTCCATTGTATTTTATGCTTTCCATTACTATATTAGTTATGTGTATTCATCACATTATACAAAAACAGCCAGACAGAGAGTAAAAATTTCAACCAAAATTCTAAGTAGCATAATTTTGTTTTTCACAGGAGCCGATATTTTAGAAAACTGATGCATTTGTTTCAAGCTTGGTGATACACATCCAACACAGTTAAGTTTATCATAAAATGGAAATTTTTTCTTTTCTTTTTTGTTTTGCAGAATTCATAAATAAGTTAAGACTACTGCTACTGCTGCTGTTGCTACTGCTGCTGCTGCTACTTCTGGTACACTGTTATTGTTGCAACTATTACTGCTGTTACTGTTGTTGCCATGCAACAGTAAGACAAGACAAAAGCTAGTAGAAAACAGAAGCCTTATCAGTGTACCAAAGAAAATAGTGCTAAACATCGTTTTCTTTTTGTTTAATGTCATCCACTATAGGACAGTACAAGCCCATAGCCATTGAGCAACATTATAATAATCTATTCTTTAAATCAGTATTCTTTCTTTCTTTTGAGTTGGATGTCTATATTAGAATATATTGCTAGAACAAGGAAAGAAAAAGAAAAGGCTGGAATATTGCTCATCTAACAAATACCTAAAAATTAACACAAACACACATATACATACACACTGGAAACACACACACACTCGTGCCTCACAGCGTTCATATACACATAATTTTTCACGTCTGGCCGCATAGCCTTTTCTGTTTGTTTTCCTGTCTTGTTTTTTGTCCGCCACTACATTCCTCCATGGCACAGGTTTAATTTGTGTATACAAATTTAATTTGCAGTCCATGGGAAGAGCCATTTTAACGATGCGTCCTGCCCAACTCTTCGAAACGCTGGTGTTGATGAAGGAAAATGTTCTCTATGTGGCTTGTGTGTTTTCTGTACTCTGGTTATTATTATTTTCTTGTCTACGTTTTGTTTGCAATGTCCTGTACCCAGATATGCACCTATATATACAGGTAGACGTAGGTATGCACATATCTGTAC
>NC_068984.1:24238259-24238715 GCF_001194135.2 Octopus bimaculoides
AAACTACATAAAATATAATTTTATTTATGCCATTGGTCTCTTTATCCTATTCTTTTTTTATATATACACACACTAATACACGACCCATGTTATATTCCCCACTCATGTTGCAACCACATCAGGAGCAAAACTTGTTGGTATACAGCACTTACTCGGTATTACCTGTATCTCTAGGGTCTGGTTGACTCCATTACCCTTCATAACCTTTATATATATATATATATCTATAAGCATCAGTTGTGGCGTGCAAGAGAGACGATTGCGCTGGTATGGACATGTGGTGAGAATGGAGGAGGATAGCTGCGTGAAAAAGTGCCACACCCTAACAGTTGAGGGAACCCGTGGAAGAGGTAGGCCCAGGAAGACCTGGGCTGAGGTGGTGAGGCAAGACCTTCGTACATTGGGCCTCACCGAGGCGATGACTACTGACCGAGACCTTTGGAAATGTGCTGTGCG
>NC_068984.1:24238777-24242390 GCF_001194135.2 Octopus bimaculoides
CACATAAAAGACACCATTTCGAGCGTGGCCGTTTTCGTGCGGGTGACACGTAAAAGCACCCACTACACTCTCTGAGTGGTTGGCGTTAGGAAGGGCATCCAGCTGTAGAAACTCTGCCAAATCAGACTGGAGCCTGGTGTTGCCATCCGGTTTCACCAGTCCTCAGTCAAATTGTCCAACCCATGCTAGCATGGAAAGCGGACGTTAAACGATGATGATGATGATGATGACATCTATATATATATATATATCTTATAATCTTCCAATACTGAAACATGTGTAGTTCCTTCATAATCGTTAATTTTACTTCTACTTCTTCTAATCATAAAAAATATAATAGGACTTTTTTAACACAGGGGTCCCATAGAGGTAGATAGGTATCAAAGGGGTTCATGGGCCAAAAAATAGTAGAGAATCACTAGATTAGAGTATTGCTCTTCTCTATGTTAGGAGGCACAAGCACTTGTAACACTCACAAATGTGGGATCATGGTTTTTGATTCCTGTGCCAAGAAATGCATTGTGGCCTTGCGCAAAACACTTCATTTCACATTGGTTTACTCCACTCAACTGTAAATGAATCACCCTGTAATGGACTGACATCTTCTTCAGAAGTATGTTGTGATCTTGATTTCTTATATGTCACAGAAACTAAGTAACTTGCCTTACGAGTCCCAGGACTGAAGCCAGTAATGTCTTGAGCATGTATGAGCAACTTGTAGCCTGCAGGCCACATGCGGCCCTTAACATGTTGTTGTGCAGCCCTCAGCGAATTTCTAGGTTACTAATTTGCAGCATAACCTAAGAGTAGCAAAGTCTCAAATTCTTCCTAATATTGAAAATATGGTATGGAATGTGCAAAAATTTCATTGATACAGTCTGTATCAATGAAATTTTTGCACATTCACGTTCTTTACCATATTATCTGTAACATACAGATAATGAAATTTGTTCTTTAATAAAATATCAATGAATTTTTTTTTTTTTTTTTTTCACCTCAATATTTTAAACTATAATTTATTTAGACTAGTAATCATCGTTATTATCATTAGGAAATAATGAAAGAGATGCCAGCTTAATGTAAACTTTCATACTAAGACAAATAAAATTAAGAAGAACTGCAAGAAATTCAGTTTAAAGAGGGCAAGTAATATTTCATGCATATGTGTTTTATCATGTGGCTTTCTCCCACTTGTAAATGGTACAATGCAGAGCCCCCAGTTGACGAAAACTTGCCCATCCCTGGTCTAGAGGTTGTTGTTGGTGATAATGATGATGATGATGATGATGATGGTGATGATGATGATGAACATCTAACCGGTACTTATTACATCAACCCATTACTTCGATCTTAGTGTCTTATTGATACTTTACAGGTTTCTATTTTTATCAATCCCAGTGCCAGCCTGCTACTTATTTTATCAACCCCAGAAGGGTAAAAGGCCAATCCAAAAAATAAGTATCATAGCCTTAATATTTTTTCCAATGAATAAGTAATATAGCTTTAATATTTTTCTCGGTCGTTTAAGATTAATTTACAGATTAAACACAGAAAATAGCCAATATTTTACTATGAAGTGTAAAGTTTGTTTACATTTCATAATAAAATATTGCTTTGTTTAGTTTTTTTTATGATTCTCTATTGTTTTCCTCTTTCTGTAACTCAATTCTCTCTTTTTCTCTCTCTTTCTCCCCCACCCCCACCCTCCCATGAAATAGTTACACCTCAAAACATCCAACCATTAAGATAAGCTGGGAGAGTGGAAAGTTGCTTTTAGCAACTGAAAAATTGATCACAGATCATTCCTAGATTGTTTTAATAACAAACACAGTTGAATAGGATTAAAGCAGAATGGTAATATTTGCTGTTGTTGTATCAGGATTTATTTCTACACTAAATTTATCTGTCATTTGCAAATAAATAAACAAAATAGCTATTTTAAATCAGGCAGTTTGAAAGGAATAAAGGAATGAAGTTTCTATTTGATCTAATTTCAGTTATGTTGGAGTTGTTTTTGCTGTTTAACTCTGAATGAACAGATCTATAACCAAAGGCAGTTCATCCATGATCATCTTGTCTCTCTTATATTTATTTATTTATTTATTGAAGGTTACATTATCCAATATATCCTTTTGTTTTTAAGATAGCATGATATGATTTGAGGCAGATTTGGTGGTTATTTCTAGCAAGTTGAGTGACTATATAGAGATTCCTGCGAGAGTGTTACAGGATGATAACAAGTACTAGAGAGCAGAGTTCAGAGTTTAGTCTTGATCCATAGTTGAGTTTAATACAGTTCAATTATACCTTCTGCCTTTGCAAATCAATAAGAGAGTCTGTACAGAGGAATACAATCTTCCAAAAATAGTAGCTAAATCTCTCTTAAATTAAACACTACTGTTTTAGTTAAGGACACATTGAAGAATGCAGTCTGGAAAAATAAGCATACTAGCACAGAAAATGGACATTAAATGATGATGATGATGATGATATATGATATATATGCATATATATATATATATATATATATATATATATATATACATATATGCAGTTGCATTTATAAATGGAAGATGCAAATCCCAACCTCTAAACAATATCAGTCTATTACCAGTAAATTTTCAGAAGTTCTGAAACATACTCTTGACAGCTAGGTATGCTGTTTATTTTATGCCAGCTAGGTATCTTATGACAGGTAGGTATGCATATTTATTTTATGCCACAACTGGTGAACAATGCATGAGTTCATGTACATAAACTCCAAAAACTCTGCACTTATGGCTAATGGTAAGCCAATAAGCTAGTTGGAAGGTTTTACATATCTAAGAAACCTTTTATCTAGGAAGCTTTTTACCCTGTCAACAGGGTATAAGAGAACAACCAAGGAAGGCTTCGTAGAGCACATCAGATATTTGCAAAACTTCAGTTGATCTGGAAGTTTAGGCAAATAAGATCTTAGGTCTGTGATTGAACTCTATAACAGCAATGTCAAATCTGACCTAATGCATGGCTCAGAAAGCTATTAAATAGTAAAAGAAGACTTATTAACATCAATGCATTCTACAATGTGTCCCTGGGGAAAATCAGCCATATCTTCTGACAAATGATGAACTGCATTGTAAAAACAGGTGTGATCCTTGAAATAACACGTCAACAGCTCAGATGGCTTGGCCATATACTCAGGATAAAACACTAAACGTATCAGTAAGATGGACACCATCTAGAAAACGTAAACTAAGGTAGCTAAAGGACTCTTAGTATAGAACAGTTGAAGGTGAGCTGAGAGAAATGACTGTACATAGAGCAAAGCACTAAAGATCTGTCTGAATTAACATTTGATGAATTGTCAAAGTTTTTTTTTTATTTTGAGAGAGGATTAAATAAAAACGATAATTGCAATCACTGGTTCACAGCAAAAATGACAAGGTAGTATTTGTAAGAGTGCAGAACGACTACCACAAAAAGGAAACTTCACTCAAATAACACTCATTTTTAGGCTTTTCCAATGATGTCTACATTCTGTACATTAGTGAACAATATACATATTCATACCTACCCCCATATATATATATATATATATATATATATATATATATATATATATATATATATA
>NC_068984.1:24242400-24250923 GCF_001194135.2 Octopus bimaculoides
ACACACACATATATATATATATATATATATATATATATTGTATATATATGTTGGGCTTCCACTCAGTTTCCATTTGCCACTCAGTTTCTACACTGACAGCCAAGGCAAAAAGACACTTGCTGAAGGTGCAGTGCTGTGAAACCTGGTATCACATGGTTGCAGAACAAACATTTTAACTACACATCCATGAAAATAGTTTATATTCATATCTACTGCAGAAACATCTGCAGTAGATATGAATATAAACTATTTGAACACACAAACTATAAGAATATAGTCAAATGCAATATCCACTTAACCAGTTTTCTTTCACACAAAGTAAATAACTTGAAAAGAATCAAGATCTATTAGTTTGTTTTATTTTTTACTCATTACATAAGCAAAAGGATTTTAGAAATGTCCCAGCATTTTCTCCCAATTTTGGTTAAAATATATGAGATTTGTTTGTAAAATATTATAATGAAAACTATGAACCAAAGGACTTTGAAATTCTTTTCTCCTCCTTTGTACAAAAGTTTTAGAATAACTGCCCACAACTACATCAGTTTTGCTGCCATAAAATACATAAACAAGTTAAAATAAAGATATCTGGAAATGAGCTTGGAAAATGGAAGATAAATGGATTACTGTCATTAGTTACATCCATACATCATGGAAACTGCAGGTTCCTGTCACATCAACTGAAATAATGAAACTCAATGCTTTATAGTAATAAATGTACCACCCTTACCTGAAAGGTTTTTGTGATTCTGTTTTCAGAGAATGAAAGCAAACATTTTTTTTCTTTTTTTTTTCAGTGTAAAACCAATAATCCAAGGTGTTATGAGAAATGGTAAGCAACCAGAATAATCAGGAAGTGCTTATTTGGATAAGACACGAGTTACATTATATAATGATATTTCAGTCAGTTCTAATGCATTCAATGAGGCATCACAGTTAATATATGATGTATCAGTAAGCTATCAGTAACAGCAGATAATCTTATCTCTGTGACACCAATCAATTTACTATTGTTATTTATATCAAGTCTTATTTTTCTAAATCGCATTTAAAAATAAGTAACGACAATAATAATTAAATCAGCATGAGGTTTCTTTTGATATAATTATTATTTGTTTATGTATTGGTTTTTATGTTAAAGTCATAACAAAAATAGATAAATCAAGGTGAATTTAATTTGATCGTTCCATTTTCTGCCTCTGAAAAGTTTATGATATCAGTTTAAGAATTAGCTAAATCATTTAGTGCTGCCTGACTGGCTCCCGTGCTGGTGGCATGTAAAAAGCACCATTCGAGCAGGGTAGATGCCAGTACAGTCTGACTGGCTCCCATGCCAGTGGCATGTAAAAAGCACCCACTACACTCTTGGAGTGGCTGGTATTAGGAAGGGCATCCAGCTGTAGAAACCTTGCCAGATCAGATTGGAGCCTGGTGCAGCTTCCTGGCTTGTCAGTCCTCAGTCAAACCATCCAACCCATGCCAGGATGGAAAGCAGATGTTAAACAACAACAATGATAATGATGATGATGATCTAGTATTATCATAATATCCTTATTATCATTGTTTTCACTTCCACTTTTCCATGATTGCATGAGTTAGACAGAGTTTACTGGGGAAGATTTTCTAAGGTCAGATGCCCTAATAGGTTGCTAATCTTCACCAAATTCGGTGACTGACACCTGTGCCAGTGGAGCGTTAAGAGCACCGTCTGAGCGTGATCATTGCCAGAGCAGCTGTCTAGCTTCCGTACCAGTGGCACTTATACCACCATTCGAGCGTGATCGTTACCAGTGTCGCCGAACTAGCACTTGTGCTGGTGGCATGTGAAAAAACATCCGAGCGAGGTTGTTGCCAGTGCCGCTGGACTAACTCCTGTGCAGGTGGCACGTAAAAAACACCATTTTGAGCGTGGCTGTTGCCAGTACCGCCTGACTGGCCCTCGTGCCGGTGGTACGTAAAAGCACCCACTACACTCTCGGAGTGGTTGGCGTTAGGAAGGGCATCCAGCTGTAGAAACTCTGCCAAATCAGATTGGAACCTGGTGCAGCCATCCCGTTCACCAGTCCTCAGTCAAATCGTCCAACCCATGCTAGCATGGAAAGCGGATGTTAAACGATGATGATGATGATGATGATGATGATATCATCATCATTTAATATGATCCTTCTGTCCTGGCATGAATTAGCTGGTTTCACAGGAACTAGCAAGCCAGAGGACAGTACAAAGCTCAATAGTCTGCTTTGGCATGTTTTCTATAGCTGGATGCCCTTCATATATATGCATAATGGGCTTTTCTCAGTTTCTGCCTACCAGACCCACTCGAAAGGTTTTTGTAAGACTGAGGCTATAGTAGAAGACACTTACCCATGGTGTCACACAGCGGGACTGAACCAGAAACCAAGTGGTTGCAAAGCAAGCTCCTCAACTTCACAGCCATGCTGCACAATATGTCTGTCTGTCTGTCTGCCTGTCTGTCTATCTGTCTATCTATCTATCTTCCTACCTCTTTATATATATTTACATGTGTATATATATATATATATATGTATATATATATATATATATATTTCGAGCGTGGCCGTTTTCGTGCGGGTGACACGTAAAAGCACCCACTACACTCTCTGAGTGGTTGGCGTTAGGAAGGGCATCCAGCTGTAGAAACTCTGCCAAATTAGATTGGAGCCTGGTGTTGCCATCCGGTTTCACCAGTCCTCAGTCAAATCGTCCAACCCATGCTAGCATGGAAAGCGGACGTTAAACGATGATGATGATGATGATGATATATATTATGTGTAAAAAAATTGCACAGAATGATAACAAAGAAAGACAAGAAAAAAAATCACATGTGACATGGGCATGCTCACCTCTCTCTCTTTCTTTCTCTCTCCCTCTCTCTCTTTCTTTCTCTCTCCCCCCTCTCTCCCCCCCTCTCTCTCTCTTACACACAGACACATGCATGCATGCACACATGCAAACATAAATATTATAAGAATGTTTTACAAATGGTTTTTCAGACATTCTGAAGCATGGCTCATTACCTCACTTCCTAAATATATCTGGAGTCTGAAAGATGATAATAATGGCACAAGGCCAGCAATTTTAGGGGAGGGAAGTAAATTGATTACATCAATCCCAGTGCTCAACTCGTACTTATTTTATCACCCACAAAAGAATAAAAGGCAATGTCAACTTGAGCAGAGTTTGAACTCAGAACATAATGACAGATGAAATGCCACTAAGCTCTTTACCTGGCATGCTGAAGATACTGCCAGCTCGCTGCCTTAAAAAGATGATAATATTAACAAATATAAAAATTGATTTGTCCATTATAGAACAAATGTATCTCTTCAGAATGCATAAATTCCATCTTGGAGACAAGTACAACATCCTATTATAGCCTTTTGGAAATTTGAAGAAAAGATTAAAATTGTTGAACTCTCATACATATTTACATCAATATTTATTGAGATATTTCCAAATACAAACTGGCCAAAGTAATGTTTTTCCTACATAATGGATTCACCATACCCTTAAAGATGATCATACCATGAAAAAATATATTCAGCTATTTATCAACAGTAAAACTGCATCAAAGTAGCAACCTTCATTGCTTTTGTGTTTCACATAAAAAGTCTGAAACACTAAAGACATAAAATATATTTTTGCATGTGAGTAGATGGATATGTCATAGGCTTTTATATGTTGCAATAAAACAGATGAACAGGTGATATATTTTCATATGTTTTATTTTTTTTAGCAAATCTTCTTCAATAGTTCTCTAAAACTTTGCTTAAGAACTTAAGAGATCAACAACAAATAAATTTACAAATGTTCAAAAAGGCTATCTAGAAAAATCTTTTTATCTGAGATCCCACATGAGTCTGTGTAATGGTAACAAACTCAAATAAGGGCAGTGATATCAAACGCCCTCATTCTCCAAAATCCAAGAACAAAAACAGAATTGTGGAAACAAATCATTGGAAGTAATTTTAATAGCAGTACCTCAGCACGGTTACAACTGACAAGCTTGATTAAGTGAAATAGTGTATATATATATATATATATATATATATATATATATATATATATATATATATATATATATATATATATATATATATATATACACACACACGCACACACACACATATATATATACATATACATACATACATATATATATATATATATATATATATAGTTGAAATTTACAGAGAAAAAAAAAGATGAAGACAGGTGTGGTGCAGGCATGGTATAGGTGCAAGCATAGCTACATAATAAGAAGCTTGCTACCCAACCATGTGGTCTTAGGTTCAGTCCCATTACATGTTACTTGGGCTGACAAAAGTATTGTGAGTAGATTTGTCAGATGGAAACTGAAAGAAGTCCATTGTGTGTTGTGTCTGTGTGTGTGTGATTGTGTTTACGTCTGACTCCACCTCTTGACAACCACTGTTGGTTTGTTTACATCCCATTACTTAGTGATTTCACAAAAAGAGAGCGATAGAATAAGCACCAGATATAATAAACATTAAGCACTGGGGTTGATTTGTTCAACTAAGCCCTTCAAGGCAGTGCCCTAGCATGGTCACAGTTCAATGACTGAAACAAGTAAAAAGATAAAAAAGGTTTAACATTTATTTGTGTGTGTGTTTGTATTTGTATGTACCCTTGTCTTGACATCACATGATGGTTGCAAATGAGTATGTTGTTTGTTTTCAATCTTCTGTGAAAAATGTCTGGCCAAGGGGAAATATTACCTTTCTTGAAAACAGGTAAGGGATGGTGACAGTAAAAGCATCAATGATGATGATGACGGTATGTAATACACACCCACACATACACAAACTCTTTTACATTTTTTCCCCCTCATCCTTACTAATGGACTGCAACAACACTAGGCCACTGTCTATAAGAAATGGTTGACAGTTTTCTTCTTGTCTTAAAATTTATTCCTTCTGTCGAAGACTGAACAAATTTCTTTAAAGTCTGTAAAGAAATTTCATTAATGCTGCACAATTACAGTGACATGAAAAAGACTGAAGTGAATACATTAAAATTTAATTATAAACTAGGACTCATTTTAATTGATTTGAATTATCTTAGTATTAAGTCATATAGACAATATAGCACCAGAAAAATATAATGGAAAAAAAACTGATAAATGCAACAGAGTGGCATCAGTTTAATGATCAAAGAATTGACAATATTTGTTTTGTTCCTAATAGTGTTCTGAGCCCCAAGCAAAAGAGTCTAGCTTTCAATGGCACAACCTACCTCAATATAAATAGATTTGTATCATAAGCAATAAGATTAGGCATCTATTTAATTTTTCTTTTCCTTTACTTGCACAGCTAAACTGAAATATTTTCAAGGGATCCAGAGAAATTAAGACGGAAACAATTTATCCCATTCCAATCTAAGCTGCATGAAACATAGCACAGAACAACAGAGCTTGAAACTCTGCTGTCTCCAACATTTTCAATATTCCAGGTACTGTTGAATATTAAAAGACATCGCCAGAATGGTATCTAACAGCTACAAAGAGCAACTTTATGATAATGATCAAATATATTCACAGCATGGCTGTGGGGTTGAGAAGTTTACTTTGGAATCATGTGGTTAGGGTTTCAGTTCCATTGTGTGAACACTGACAGCTGGTGTCTTCTACTATAACTGCTGGTTGACCTTGTGAGTGAAACTGGTAGATGAAAACTATCAGCGTGTGTGTGTATGCACGTGCATGCATGACTGGGTGTGTATTTCTTTCATCTTTACACGTATACTGGTTGTAAACAAAAGTTTCACTGTTCATTTAAAAAGGTGTCATTGTTGGCCGTGCACATTGAAACCATATCCAGGTTTCTTGACTTGTACATGCTGAATGTAAAACGAAACCTTCATTGTTCATTACAAATGGTGTCATTTGTTTGTAATCCTGAGCTAAAATCTATTTGGGCTGCTTGGGGATTATTTCCTGGCCTGGAAACAAATGAAGGTTAGCATCAGGAAATGCTGAAAAATATCCACTGAAATAAGGCTCACATATTTAACCAGGTAGTACAGGAGGCAGGTAACACAATGAGTGACATAATAACTGACACTCCATTGATTATGACGACAAGCGTTCCAGTTGATTCGATCAATGGAACAAACCTGCTAGTGAAAATAACGTGCAAATGGCTGAGCACTCAAGACTTTATGACCATAAGCTGAATACCCTAACCACCAAGCCACGCATCTTCCCAGTGACATCATCAAAGGCAAAGGTAACAGTCTAGAAAGAAACAACCACAGCAATGTAAAACTAATGGATGAAATTATGGAAAGAACAGAATGAGTTTAAAAGTACAACTGATAATGAAAAGAACAAGCTTAAATGAGATGTAGTTTGGGTTTGTGCCAGGTTGGAGGTGCCATTGATGTTTTCTTTCATGTGAAACAACAAGATGAGAAGTTCTTAGCCATAAGCAAACCACAATAACTGGCATTCATTGATCTGCAGGCAACCATTGATAAGATTTCATACTCTGTGGATTTCATACTTGTGAGAGTCACAAAAGCCAACAGCAAGGTGTGGTTGGCAATGAGTGTTAACAAAATTGAATATATATTTATATGCATGTGTGTGTGTGTGTGTGTGTGTGTGTGTGTGTGTGTGTGTGAGAGAGAGAGAGAGAGAGAGAGAGAGAGAGAGAGAGAGAGAGAGTGTGTGAGAAAAGAATTTTTTTGTCTCAGACAAAAGAAACTCAACACACACACACACACACGTTTGTTGCATAGTCACATGATTAGGAGTTTGATCCTACTCTACAACATCTTGGAAGATTGCCAAAGCCTCAAGCTGACTAGTGACTTACGAGTGAAATTTGGTAGACACCCATCATGTGTGTGTGTGTGTGTGCATACGTGATTGTCTGCATGTGTTTTCTCACTGATACCAAATACACTCCATGTGTTTTCTCATTGATACTAGTACCCAACATAAACAGAAAGGGCCAGCAGCTTGGTGGTTCAATATGCAAAGAAGTAGAACAAAGTAACTCATTTGTACACAACAAGGGTTGGCATTAGCACGGTTTATAAATATTCATATATATATATAATATATGCATTTATATAGTATATAGTCTATATAATATATATAGTCTATATAATATATATATATATATATATATATATATATATATATATATATATGTATCTTTTATCTTTTACTAGTTTCAGTCATTAGACTGTGGCCATGCTGGGGTACTGCTTTGAACAATTTTTAGTCGAACAAATCAACCCTAGTACTTTATTTTAAAGCCTGGTACTTAGTCTATTGGTTTCTTTTGATGAACCGCTAAGTTACAGGGAGTAGACAAACCAACAAATGGTTCTCAAGAGGTGGTGGGGAGACAAACATGGACACACACACACACACACATATATATACGACAGGCTTCTCTCAGTTTCCGTCAACCAAATCCACTCATGAGAGCTTTGGTCAGCCCAAGGCTATAGTAGAAGACACCCAATGTGCCACAAAGTGGAACTGAACCTGGAACCATATGGTTGGGATGCAAACTTTTTATCAGTCACGCACACAAATATATACATATATTGTAAATATACATCAAACTCTCTCTCTCTCTCATTCCCTTGGTATGTATGTTTATGTGTATATATATATATATATATAACTGTTGAGTGTATGTTCTCATTAAAAAAAAAAGCGTTCTACAACCCAAGGCAAAGTACTCAATAGATAATGGAGAGGGGATACATTTATTTATCAAAATAATGTCTCTGACAGTAAATAATTTGCTTCCCAACCACATGGTTTCAGGTTCAGTCCCACTGTGTGGCATCTTGCGCATCAGGCCAACCAAAGCTTTGTGAGTGGATTTTGTAGACGGAAACTGAAAGAAACCCGTCGCGCACTCATACATACATACATACATACATATATAGTTCAAATTTACAGAAAACAAAAGACAAAGACAGGTGAAGGAACAACAAGCAGGTGTTTGATGCTTGGGAAGAATGGAAAAGTCTTTGTCGTTTCGAGCCTATGCTCTTCGACAGAAAGGATTGAAAGGAAAAAAAAGAGATAACGGAAAAAAAAAGAGAGAAAAAAATGCGTAGGGAATAACGATTCAACATATGTATATATGTATGTATATATGTGCATGTGTATATGTATATATGTATGTGCTTGTGTCTTTGTGTCTATCCCCCAGCACTTGACAACCGGTGTTGATGTGTTTACGTCCCCGTAACTTATCGGTTCGGCAAAAAAAAAAGTCCAATAGAATAAGTACTAGGCTTAAAAAAAAAAGTCTTGGAGTCGATTTGTTCAACTAAAACCCTTCCAGACGGGGTCCCAGCATGGCCGCAGTAAAATGACTGAAACAAGTAAAAAATAAAATATAAATAAAGTATGTGTCGTATATAACGATAAATGTACACACACGCACGGATACATAACACAATGCATATTAACACACACATATATATATATATATATATATATATATA
>NC_068984.1:24251087-24259901 GCF_001194135.2 Octopus bimaculoides
TATATATATACATACATAAATGTATGTATGTTTAAAAATGAATCAACCTTCCATTTATGTTCTACAGTTCTATTTTAAGATCTCTATTTATATTAGCCAATCAGCTAACCAAAGACTATCCATGTTCTAAGAATAGCACACTGTAATCTATATTTAACGCCTGTTGTTATCTTGACATTACACTCTCCGTCTAGCGTGATTTTAAGAAATATAATTTGACCAATAAATACAAAAAAAAATAATAAAAAAAGCTTCTATTCTTTTATGATGTTCTCGTATTTTTAAGTATTCTAACAGAATTCTATTTATAAACACTCGCACGAATATGATAAATTATTTAAGAAAAATAAATAAATAAATTAGTTGCTATGATGAATTTGTCGTGTTTGTGTATGTCTCTGTTTGCGTGTGTATAATCATGTAAGTAGCTACTTACATAACACATACACACGTGCGCGTGTGTATGTAGCTAGTTGTCTAACTGTTAGACTCTAACACATATACATACAAGTAGGTAGGTAGCTAGTTACGTAATACTGAAGTGTGTGTATGTATATACGTTCGTTCGTGTGTGTATCTGTGAGGGTGTTTGATCGTGTGCGTAGGTGGTGAGTTGCATAACGCAAACACCCAGGGCAACACGACACATCTTTTTTCCTTTTATCAACAACTACCAACTGTTTTCATCATCTCCATACTCACCTTACCCTCACCTAGTATTAAATCATTAAGCCTAATCCTTCCTTCCTAGAATGTAACTCTCCGTTAATTCACTTCCCACTCGTATAGATATTATTTTCCAGTAGTGGTCGACAATCCAGTTGTCGACTGCGATATTCAGAGCAAACATCAACGATATCAATATTACATGTCACTAAAGGCCTGCACAGGCTGGAAACTAATCCTGCATCTGAGCGTCATGTGGAAGTGGGGCATTGAATAGTATTACAGATCATATTTAAGAGTCCCGTAGTATCATAGGCTGTGACAACTTCACAGGTATTTTTTTCTTACATCATTCATCGGAAAAAAAAATGCAACGGGTGTAAAAAACGGTGTAGGAGACGAACATGAAAACAAAAATTCCGGGAAAGCAACGGGGGGGGGGTGAGGAGAGGCCTTCGGAAAATTCACGAGATCCGATGTTCTTCCCTCATAACTTTTAGGAAAATGGAGGTTTTTTAGTGTAATTTTATATAAATACCTTTCAAACGGTATAGATTACGATTACAAAGAAATTTGTGGGGAAAATTTTGTCCGAGGAGATGGGGAGAGGACATCGGAGAATTCACAAGATCAGATATTTTTCCTTCGTAACTTTGAGGAAAATGGATATCTTTCTACTTCACACCCACGTAGGAAATGAATCTGAAAACAAAAATGTGCAGAAAGAAACGAGGAGGGGGTAGAGGACTTCGGAAAATTCACAAGATCCAAGTTTTTCCCTCGAAACTTTGAGGAAAATATAATCCTTTTGAAATCACAAATTAAGCTTTTCCTCAGGAACTTAGATGCTAAACATACTTTTGAAGGGTTCGGGTCCTTACTTCTACTATACATATATATATGTGTGTGTGTGTGTATAGTAAAAGTAAGGACCCGAACCCTTCAAAGAGATGTTTAGCATCCAAGTTCCTGAGGAAAAGCCTAATTTGCGATTTCAAAAGGATTATATTTTCCTCAAAATTACGAGGGAAAAAAAAACTCTGATCTTGTTAATCTTGTGAATTTTCCGAAGTCCTCTTCCCACCCCATCAGAAAAGATTTTCTTCACAAATTTCTTTGTAATCGTAACCTATACCGTTTGAAAGGTATTAATATAAAATTTCATTAAAAAAAACTATTTTCCTATAAGTTATGAGGGAAAAGCATTGGATCTTGTGAATTTTCCGAAGGCCTCCCCACCCTCGTTACTTTCCTGGAATTTTTGTTTTCATATTCGTTTCCTACACCTTTTTTCACACCTGTTGCACTATTTTTTTTTTTCGATTTCGTTTCCGGGTAATAATGTCAACATCAACCCATTTATTTGTTTCGGTCATTAGACTGTGGCCCTGCTGGGGCACTGCCTAACAAATCAACTCCAGGACTTGTCTTTTTTTTTCTAAGCCTGGTACTTATTCTATCGATCTCTACCGCTTAGCTGCTAAGTTACCGAGGACGTAAACCAACCAACACCGGTTGTCAAGTGTCGGTGGGGGACAAATACAAAAACATACACACATATAGATATGTATACATATATATATGTATACGATGGGCTTCTTTCGGATGAGTTTCTTTCTCTCTGTCAAATCCACTCACAAGGCTTTGGTCAGCCCAGGGCTATAGTACAAAACACTTACTCAAGTAGCATGCGGTGGGACTGAATCCAGGATCATGTAGTTGGGAAGCTTCTGACCACACTGCCATGCCTGGGCTTATTTGTCTTTTATCTGTTACTTGTTTTAATCATATCACTCCAGCCAGGCTGAAGCACTGCCTTAAGCATTTTAGTCAAACAAACTGACTCCGGTACTTATTTTACTTACTCTATCAGTTTATTTTTTCAAACTGCTAAGTTATGGTGACATAAACAAACCAACACTGGTTGCATTTGTATTTGTGGAGGGGATAAACACAAATGCAAAGACACACACACACACGCAATGGGCTTCCACACAGTTTCTGTCAACCATATTCAAATACAAAGCATTGTTCGGTCCAAGGTTATAAGAGAAGACACTTGCCCAAGGTGCCACGCAGTGAGACTGAAACTGAAACCACGTGGTTGCAAAGTGAGATTCTTCACCACAAAGCTATGCCTACACAAACATATATGAATATCTACTCACTCATAGTGCATTAAGTAATCGTAATTTCTTTTTATGAAGTATCATTAACAGGTATAAAAAGGTGTACAGAAGAAAATAAATCAATATATACGATAATTACTGTTTTTGACACAAAGAACAACAATGAGTGGATCTAATAAAAAGATGTGTGTGCGTGTGTATACAGTGTCAGTTTATTCTATTTATATAGTATATTTTTGATAGGAAGAATGAAGTGCTAACAAGGAGGAACAATTCATTTTGTACTGAGTGCTTTCCCATGGCACCAGCACTAGGGAGGTAACCATGTCCACATCACAACTAAAGACACTTTGAAGTTTCATGTCTCTGCATACTTGCCCACCTCTTTACAGAGAGAAGGAAATATATGAGTGATAAAGGCCTGACTGATAGCAGAATCTGAGATGAGTGATAGGAGTACATGCGCACAGTATTCTGAATAGGTATGTATATTCCAGGTAACATGACTGAGATGGCAGGTAGATGACAGGAGATAGAGTGATGGCAGAGACTCAAGATGTGTGGTTGAAAAGAAATAAGAGCATGTTGGTAGACAGAGTAGCACAGGAGGAGAGGGTGAAGGTAAACTAAAGTGAGTATAAGATGGTCCAGTGTAGCCATCTACACATAAGCAATCAGCTCGGTTCAAAGGGTTTAGAAATGATGGTGGTGACATGGTGAATGGAAAATAGGTAGATTCTGTACCAATAAGTGGCACAGGGAGTGATGGAAAAAGGGTAAGAAAAGGTGCAGTGATATCCTGGCTGGAGAGATGCACTGCTGAGCTACACTTAGTTAAACTGAAAGCATAGTATGGTGAGAATTGAGAAAAGGAGGAAGTGAGTGAGAGATGTGTAACAGGCATGGGCAAAAGAATGTGTTGGATGCAGAACATAGATAGACAATAAAGACACAGATTAAACAATGCAATATATGGTGAACAAGATGAGCAATAAAGGCAAGGGTGAAAGAGAGTAATATAAACTTAGATAAACTTATATGTTTCAACCAAAGATTGGTCCAGGCCATGTCTAACTTAATAGCACCACCTGGTAGGATTATCTAAATCCTTTTTACAGTTAAGTTTTGTTTATCATCCATTCAAGTAGTGAGTTCTTATTGAGTGAGTTGTATCCAGGTATGGGTGGCTTGTCTGGTATTCCTTGAAGAAATCTGTCTAGACTCCGTTTAAAGCTGATAGGATCCTTTTCTTCTTTTATCTGTTTCGGGACAATGTTAAACAGGGCAGGGCCTGTTGAGGAAAAGAAATTATGCAGCAGTGTACTTATATGTTGTGATCCTGAATTGGGTAGGGGACGTTTGGCCTGTGGTCCCAGCCTTGGATGAACCTTGAAACTAATGTTAAGAAAATTAATGGTTAACAAAAAAAGAGAATCACTGCCATCTTTAATCAAATCAACAGCAATAGAGTTATACATATTTTGAAAATCAGAAGAAGAAAAAAAGCAATACATTACAATGACTAGCAGTTTCAACATTTGATTCTTCAGTCTGAGTGAAAATGTGTATGTGAGTGTGTGCACAGGACAACATAATATAGTTAAAGATTTTTAATTATCACTGTATGTATAGATCAACTTGTCTTTATAAACATCTTCATAAAAGAAAAAGAGGGAGATTAGCCAGACTAGATCCCATCTTGTGTTGGGATTTCATCAGCAACTAAGTACTTTCTTTCACCATCTGCAGCTATTTTGCTAATAAACCCGCTATTATTAAGGACCTAAGTCATTTATACATATATGACAAATTCTTGGCAGCTAATATATTACTGGTGCATTAGCACTGTTTTGTTTCCATGTTATATTGTGCTATACAACATAAATAAAAAAAAAATTAGCTAAGATAGATGTAAGTACCTTATCTTTATATACAACATTTTCTTTGATAGCAAAAGATTGGATCTCAAGCTGGTTTCATAGGATTGAAATGAGTCTGCTTGATATCTCTCTTAAGATAACCAAACAATGTTGAATTTAGTAATCATGATTTTATCAGTTACAACATGATTCCCATGATCTTTTAATGCCAACTACAAAACACAGCAGCAATGTGCCAATATCATTTTATTCAGAAGATGGTGCCAGCGATCTTTAATTATAAACTAAAATACAGTTACATGTTCAACACACACGGCAATTACAACTTAATTTCAAGTCACGCCTTTGCTTGATTGTTCTCTACAAGATAACAGCACAAAAGTGAATTTTTAATCCTGCTTGGGACTTGTACTCTTTTGTGAAGATGTGGCCTTACTGGCACGTGAAAAAACATTTGAGTGAGGCCGTTGCCAGTGCCGCTGGACTGGCTCCTGTGCAGACGGCATGTAAAAAACACCATTTGAGCATGGCCGTTGCCAGTACCGCCTGACTGGCCCTCGTGCCGGTGGCACGTAAAAGCACCCACTACACTCTCAGAGTGGTTGGCATTAGGAAGGGCATCCAGCTGTAGAAACTCTGCCAGATCAGATTGGAGCCTGGTGCAGCCATCTGGTTCGCCAGTCCTCAGTCAAATCGTCCAACCCATGCTAGCATGGAAAGCGGATGTTAAACGAAATGATGATGTGGCATTGATGAGTACCTTGTGCATTAGTTGTTGCAGTATTGTTTTGGTAAACCTCTGGACACGCATTCTTTTTCATACTCAGCTGCAAGTAGAGATACCATATAATCTTTTCTACTCTAGGCACAAGGCCTGAAATTTTTGGGGAGGGGGCCAGTCAGTTAGATCGACTCCAGTATGCAACTGGTACTTAATTTATTGACCTTGGCAAAATTTGAACTCAGAGCATAAAAATAAGCGGAATACCGCTAAGCATTTTGCCTGGCATGCTAACATTTCTGCCAGCTCGCTATCTTAGACATGCCATATAGTGCATAGTTAACAAACTTCCTTGTCTGTACCTATTCTCTGATGACTTCCAATGCCTACCTTCCTTACACAGTCACATCCAACTTGTTACATGTTAAATTGGGCTGTACGCCAAAATATTCAGGCAAATTCACATCAAGGCCTTCACAAAAATTTCTCAAGTTGTTCATGCTTGATAAGATTTAATTTAAATTCCTTTAACACACATAAATACATACATACATATATATACACACACAGACACACATAAATATATATATATACACACAAACACACATAGTGATTATTTTTTAATTTGTATTAAGATAAACTGATGTTTTGTTTTTGTTTTTTTAACAACATTGTATGACTTAAAACAAATATAAACATATTCTTGTTGATATCTCTTCCATTGCAGAGATATCAAGAGCTACCCACTGCTTGTAATTATATGTTGTAACATTCCCAGTATATTATATATTTACTGATATGTCAATGTCCAACTGATATCTCAGTGTGATCCTTTCTGGAAATTGCACAGGAAATCAGATTTGGATGCCTATCAGACAGAATTGCATGATGATGACATGGTTCTCAGTTTAGAATCTGCAAAACTACAGAAGCTTGAAATTATGAGAAGTACACTACAGTCTGAAAAGCCAAAGGTTACTAAAACAAAGATTCAAACTGCTTATTTGTGGTAGGGGTCGTAAAAGGCAAAGTGATCTTGTTTGGTATGCAGGAAGAGAATAACCATAAACTCATCAATGTATAGCCAGTGTTAAAAAAGGAAGGGGAGGGGACAAAAATACAATAGGCTCTCTGAGAAGACTGACTACAAAGCAAAACTTTAAATATTACATCAGAGTGGGCTCTGGCATGAGCTGACATGAATTAAAGAACACGGAATGCTTGGCTGAGTATGAAATGCATTAGATAATAGTAGTGGAACATTTGTTCCTTGTCTTGCCATCATTGTTGTTGTTGCTGTTGTGGTGGTGGTGGTGGTGGGGTTTTGGTATTGGTGGCAATTGTAGTGGGGACAATGGTGGTGGTAATGGTGGTGGTAATGGTGGTAGTAATGGTGTTGGCAGTGGTGGTGGTGGTGGTGGTGGTAATGGAGCTTGATGATGATAATAACAATTATAGTAATGATAATGACTGTTGTGGTAATGAGGTGGATTTTGGCTTCCTACATTGCAATTCTGTTTTGAATTCCTCTGCTTTTCATTTCACAAAGATATTAGCTCTACTGGTTATTATACCTGAATAAATTGATACTTTTCTTTACAGCCTTCACCTTTTTAATCACCTTTGTTATATTCTCTAGCTCTTCTTTTATCCATCATCTCAGTCATCCATTTTAGTCATTCTATTTCATCTTCCTCTCTCTCTCCCTCTCCCCTCTTTCTCTCCTCCCCTCTCACGTGTGTACACACACACAGAGCAAGATATGGTCCTCTCATCTGTTGGCGCCTACCAAATGGTCCAACCCATGCTAACATGGAAAGCACATACAAAATTATGATGATGATATATACACGGTTCTGGGTTCAGTCCCACTGCATAGTACCTTGGGCAAGTGTCTTCTATTATAGCCTTGAGCCGACCAAGGCCTTGTGAGTGACTTTGGTAGATGGAAACTGAAAGAAGCCTGTCACATATACACACATGTGTATCTTTGTGTCTGTGTTTGTTCCCCCTCACCACCACTTAACGTTAAAGGCATCCAATAGTGTTGCGTGGTTGATGTTAGGAAGGGCATCTAGCTGTAGAAACCAAGCCAAAATAGACTGGAGTCAGGTGCAGCTCTCTGGTTTAATAGTTTGTCAAACTGTCTAACCCATGCCAATATGGAAAACAGATGCTAAATGATGATGAAAAAAAGAAGAAAAACAACAAACATGAAGATATGCACAAGAAGTATTTTAGCTTATGGCCATATCACGTTGAAAGCACCGCTTCTCGTCCGATCACCGAAGTTAAGCAACATCGAGCCTAGTTAGTACTTAGATGGGTGACCGCTTGGGAACCCTAGGTGCTGTAAGCGTCTCACACTTTGGCGCAGGAGTGGCAGTGTGTTAAGTAGCTCGCTTACCAACAACATGGTTCCAGGTTCATTCCCACTGCACCTTGAGCAAGTGTCTTCTAAAATAGCCTTGGGCCGACCAAAGCCTTGTGAGTGGATTTGGTAGACACAAACTAAAAGAAACCTGTCATATATATGTATATATATATATATATATATATATATATATATATATATATATATATCTTTGTGTGTGTATATGTTTGTGTGTCTGTATTTGTCCCCCCAACATTGCTTGACAACCGATGGTGGTGGTGTGTTTACGTCCCTGTAACTTAGCGGTTTGGCAAAAAGATACCGATAGAATAAGTACTAGGCATCCAAAGATTAAGTCCTGGGGTCGATATGCTCGACTAAAGGCGGTGCCCCAGCATGGCCGCAGTCAAATGACTGAAACAAGTAAAAGAGTAGCTTGAAGCTCGGTGAAAGGAGAGAGTTTAATGTTTTGTGAATAGCTCTTCACTGGAAAGGAGAAAGGGAAAAGTCCAAAGAAGGAGGAGGAGGAGGAGGAGGAGGAGAAGAAATCACCAACAGGCCACATGTAATTACATTACTAAAGTGTGTGTGTGTGTATATATATATATATACATACACACACACACACACACACACACACAAAAGAAAGTGGAACTCAACACATTAAGTTGGAGTTACATATATTATTATTCAAAACAGTTTGATTCAGGCCACAAAGTTTCTTAGGCTTGTTACAGGAACCTTAGCTTGTCGGATTCATGCAATTCAGTCACTTGTGCCTGATGAGCTAGGTTGCAGTAATGAGCCAATGAAAGTTGCATGGGGTTGAATCAAACTGTTTTAAATAATAACAAGAACATCAACAATATATACATATACATATATATATACAAGAATAAGGGCAGGGAATCGTTCATTAATAATAGAATTAATAATTAACAATTTTGCCAAGTAGTTCAGTATGAAAAAACCTTTATCGGTAAAACCATTTATCATCATAAATATACAGGGATTAGCATTGAGTGATATATATATATATATATA
>NC_068984.1:24260808-24262199 GCF_001194135.2 Octopus bimaculoides
ATATATATATATATATATATATATATACACATATATTACGTATACACTTTACACAAGCTGTCTCAACTAATTCTGCCAAAGTCCAACAAGGTAGAAGTGGAATGATTGAACAAGCAGTGGAAACGAGGTGTTAGTATGTGCCAATCAATTTTTTTGATAAATAAAAAAAATAAAGCTATGATGACAAAAAAAGAAAAATGAATCCTAGTGACAATATGTCTTGATTACAGAAAGATATCCAATTTTATCCTTCACTCAATGTTGCTTTAGTCACAGCACTTGACAAAACTGCTTCTGCTGCCCCAGTCACTGCCATTGAAAAGCTCACAAAGATCTGGTCAACAACACTTATAATTGTGACTAAAAATTGAATGATAATCTCTGATGCTCAGCTTGTGGAGGCGCAATGGTCCAGTGGTTAGGGTAGCGGACTCGCGGTCATAGGATGATTGCGGTTTCGATTCCCAGACCAGGCATTGTGAGTATTTATTGAGCGAAAACACCTAAAGCTCCACGAGGCTCCGGCAGGGAATGGTGGCGAACCCTGCTGTACTCTTTCACCACAACTTCCTCTCACTCTTACTTCCTGTTTCTGTTGTGCCTGTAATTCAAAGGGCCAGCCTTGTCACACACTGTGTCACGCTGAATATCCCTGAGAACTATGTTAAGGGTACACGTGTCTGTGGAGTACTCAACCACTTGCACGTTAATTTCACAAGCAGGCTGTTCCGTTGATTGGATCAACTGGAACCCTCGTCGTCGTAAGCGACGGAGTGCCGAAGAGAAGAGAGATGCTCAGCTTATTTTTGGTACTAGGTCCACTATAATTTCTTCTGTAAAAGTCTAATGGGTAGGTGTTAAACGCTACAACAGAAAATGGCATTAATGCTACACAATTTTCTTTTATAATAGATCTCCTGTGCTGTACAAAGATTTTTTACAATATATAGAAATAAATATAGTGACAACATATTTAGTTGATACAATGATGAAATTTGTTCATACTTATTTGATAGTTGAACACAGACAACTTTATGAACCTTAACATCAATTGTCTCTCTATCTCTCATGTTCTGCCCAGTGAACATAACATATACTTATGTGTAGATTAAAATCAAACAGTGGAACCAAAACTGTTACTGAAAACTTATTTTAGCAGACTTTGAAAAATGTATATATCCATTGGAGTTTTTGTCTTATAACAAAACAATATCTCATAATGCAATTTGCAGTACCAGTATCAGTATTTGGGATATTTACTTGGTTTATAGAGGAAATCCACTCCATAGATATTAGATCCTGCAAGATTGAAACATCAATTTGAAATTTGTGTGGGAATGAATAATGATAATAATAGGCTTTGTCTCAAAAAAAAAAAAAAAAAAAAAAAA
>NC_068984.1:24262209-24265233 GCF_001194135.2 Octopus bimaculoides
AAAAAAAAAAAAAAAAAGAAAAAAAGGGAACAAGAAGAGAGGCTTCAGATCAATAAAGATATTCGTTGATTGTCAAATGGTATCATTGATATAACACATCTGCAAGCTAACAACAGTAAAACCAAGTACTCAAAAGTGAGGAAAACAAGTTAAATGTGAAGTCTTCAAGAAACACTCACTTCTTGAATGCACATCACATGATTCCAGAGTTGCTAGAGAAGTTTAACTTCACAAAGATCTAAGGAAAAACACTCTCCATATAGGCTGTGTGGTTAAGAACCTCACTTTGAAACTACATAATTTGGGATTCAGTCTCACTGTATGGTGCCTAGGGTAACTGTCTTCCACCATAGTGTCCCAGTCCGACCAATGCTTTGCGAGTGAATATGGTAGATGGAAACTGTGTAGAAGCATGCACACACACACACACACACACATCAATGTGTATAAGTCTTTGTATCTGTGTATGTTGCCCTCACTCACCATTTGGCAACTGTTGGTTTGTTTATACTTCAGTGACTTAGTGGTTTGGCAAAAGACATTGATAGAATAAGTACCAGACTTAAAATGAGTATGGAGATTGATTTGTTTGACTAATCCCTTCAAAGCCATGGTCCAATGACTGAAATAAGTAAAAGATAAAAGATACCAAAAAAAAAAAAAAGTTATCCATGGATATGTTTTCTGTAGTCTTGAAGAAGATGATGCTATCATAACAAGAAGTGTAGCCTTTCTTGGATTCATGACCATTGCATAATGTCACATTTAAAGATTATAATTTTGTAATCCAAAAATAAAGGAGAGCTAAAAAAATGTCCAATGAACAAAGAGGACAAGACTTTAAATGCTTGAACTGTGACTAATAATGTTGATTATGTCAATTCCATTTAATTGAAACTGATCTTAATATCAACAGAACTGAGCATTTCAACATCCTTGATAAAATTTTGATACTACGGATTGCTAAACATTATGATCCAAATGGAATTTTATGTTCATCCAAGACTCTGCACCAGAATGTGGTTCAAAGCATGTACAGGATCATTTGAAGAGAAAACTTCCACTATTTGTCCCCCCAAAATTCTGGCACTTCTAGCTCACCAGATCTAAATCCATGTAGCTTGGATGTGGGGCATCACTGAAGATAAATCCAATCCAATGTAACATCTTGCATATGAATCCTATATTAACCCTTTGCCTATTATGAGCATCACAGAACATATTTCCCTGGTGTCCATACATCATATATGATACACATTCTCAATTTTATCCAACAACTAGGGTAACTTGGGACTCATGAAAAGAAAACTTTATGTTAATCAGAACATATGGAACAAGAGCTAATTAAAAGTCTGAAAATAAGCTTGGACATTCAGGACAAACTTATGAAAGTGTTTTGGACAAGTAAAAGGTTAAATTCACTCTAGTGTGTTACTGGTACTCAGTTTCTTCCCTGAAGGAATGAAAGAAAAAGTAGTTTTGAGTAGACTTTGAACTCAGGATGTAGCTAGTTGAAACTAAAAGCTATAAATCACTTCAGCTCAGTGCTTTCGCATCTATACCAGCTTGATGAAACAACATCTCAGTGATATATTGAAGTAGGTAACTTAATTTATGAGCTACAAGATTTATTCTCCAATACAAGTCAGATCAAAAGAATCCACAACAATTTGTAAATAAATAAAAATAAAAATCTGTTTAAGAAACCAGCTAATTATGTACCGGATTTTTGGTGCTGCTTTCTAAATGTCTAAACATTTAAATTTCAAATTACTGAAGTTTAAATGTTTGGTATTCATAGCTGAGTGTTTGCACACATTGCTTTTTTAAAATGTTATATCAAAGATTTTTCAGAACAAAAAAAAAGACAAAAATATATGTACACACACACACGCACAAATACACATACATGTGCAAATACACAAATGTACACACACACACACACACATTCTTTAATTCTCTGAGTGTGGATAATTTCTTTTGATTAAAGCCAGAGACAATTTTTATAAGGGAGAGGCGTACAATAAATTAGGTTGACCTCACCATATTACTGACTCTTATTTTATCAACAACTATGGATAGATGAAAGTCAAAGCCATCTCATAGCAGGATTTAAATAATGAGAAAAGGTACAAAACTAGATTAAGAAAGAAGAAAATGAAGAACTGGTAAGAATTTTGTTATGCTAGAAATATAACTTGCATTATTTTGTATAAGAATTACATTTGTCCAGACTTGTAACTTCTCATGAACATTTTATTCGTCTTGTTGGAAGCTATGAATTAGAGGGAATTAAGAATTAAGGTAATAAGTGCAGGTATAGCTGTGCAGTTAAGAAGTTTGCTTCCCATCCATATGGTTCAGTTCCACATGGGAAATTGTCTTTTACTATAGCCCAGGCTGACCACTGTCTTATACTATAGCCCAAGGCTGATCAAAGCCTTGTGAGTGGATTTGGTAGAAAGAAACCTGTCATCTATGCATGTATATCTGTGCGTGGGTGTGATTGAGTGTGTATGTGCATATGTATGTTTAGTCTCCGTGACTCAACATCGTTCAATGGTTGTAAACAAGTGTCACCATCATGCAGGTAATCCTGTTTGCTTCTAGTCTTCTATAGAAGCCTGTTTTTTTTAATTATAACAAATTTTCATACATGTAAAGGAAAGAACTCAAACGAGAATGCAGATCATTTTACTTTTCCTTTTCACTTTTATCCTCTTCTGATTCCAACATCTTTGGTGTCCAGAATACATTGGACATTATCAACAGTCCCACCTTCTTTTGTCAAGAAGGAAAATGACAGGAGTACCAATGAACCTAATGATTGTATTATGCAACTATTACATGAAGCACAAATTATCTGTAGCTCATAAACTAGCACTTGATTGCATTACATGATTAAACTCTACAACTAGTTTGGTATTGAGTGTTCTCACATAATGTTATGTATATGTCCGCATGTGTGTATGTGTGTGTACATAGACAGATAGAAAAACAGACTGACACTTATATATATATATA
>NC_068984.1:24265987-24267768 GCF_001194135.2 Octopus bimaculoides
AGAGAGAGAGAGAGAGAGAGAGAGAGAGAGAGAGAGAGAGAGAGAGAGATTCATGATGAGTGCTGAAGTTAAGCTTGCAGTATAATTACAAGTAGACTGCTATTAAATTTTCTATGAAGTAAGGCAGTGAGTACCATTTGTAATCAAATGAATAGGTATCAGTGGCTGTTAAAGCTCCAGTGATTGAGGGAAATTTCTCATCAATGTTGCTAGGATGAAAGTTGATAAAGCTAACTTAACATGTTATGAATGCATAATGAGATAGAGCTTATTAAAACATACTGTGTATGTCTATAAGACTTTTTTCATCCACTGATGATTGTGTGCGTTACATGAGATACTGAGATCTCAAAACTGGAGTCTTGTACGAATATATATTTTAATATTTATATATATAAAGGCCATGTAAAAAGCATCCAGTCCACACTATAAAGTGGTTGGCATTTGGAAGGACATCCAGCTGTAAAAACCATGCCAAAACTGACCTCACCTGTGTCTATGCCATATAAAAAGCACTCAGTTCACACTGCTGGGTGGTTGGTATTAGGAAGGGCATCCTGCTGTAAAAACAATGCCAAAACAGACACAGAAGTCTGGTGCAATCTTCTGCCTGGTCAGCTCTTGTGAAACCGCCGAACCCATGCCAGCATGGAAGAAGGATGTTAAACAATGATGATGATGAAACTGATGAAAGGTAGCAAGCTGGCAGAATCAGTATGCCAGTTAAAATACTTAGTGGCATTTCATCCATTTTTATGTCCTGAGTACAAATTCCGCTGAGGTTCACTTCACCTTTCATTCTTTTGGAGTCGATAAAATAAGTACCAGTTGAGCACTGGGGTCAACGTAACCAAACTTTCAGGCCTTATGTCAAAATTTGAAATCAATATTTATACATATAAATTATGTTGTTCCTTTAAATATTTAGATGTTTAACTATAGGCATAGCTTAATTAGCTCTGTTTCAAGACACTGAACATTTTTGTGATATTCACATTCACATATAATTATATATACTGCAAGATTTCATTAAATAAGCAGAGGACTACATACTGTTATTTTGTTTACATACATTTTCCTAGAAATGTTGACGGTATATAGCCTTTATAGTTATTTTTGGTTGTTGTATTTATTCTATTGTATTTTGTTTCATTTACAAAAGAAAACATGTAACACTGTATTAAATATATATGATTATAAGATCTATTTTCTCTACTGATCATTGTGTATGTAAATGATGGTTGTCTATGAAACATATGAAACTGGGAGATTTCAAAGTCTAGAGTTTTATAGTAGTACTTATATTAATGCCTGCCAATATAGATTCTGTTGTTTTCTGCATGATTATACATATATATTATGTGCTTATAGGTAAGAAGCTTGCTTCACAACTACACGGTTCTGGGTTCAGTTACACTGTATGGCACCTTCTAATATAGTCTCAGGTTGACCAAGATCTTGTAAGTGGATTTGGCAGACGGAAACTGAAAGAAGCCCATATATATATATATTTATATATTTGTGTATATCTGTGTTTGTCCTCCACCACTGCTTGACAACTGGTGTTGGTGTGCATATGTTCCCGTAACTTAGCAGTTAGGTAAAAGAGACTGATAGAATAAGTACCAGACTTAAAGAAAATATAAAGTACTGGGGTCAATTTATTTGACCAAAATTCTTCAAGGCAGTGCCCCAGCATGGCTTCAATCTAATGATTGAAACAAGTAAATGAATAAAAGAGCAAAAGAATATATATATATATATATATATATATATATATA
>NC_068984.1:24267879-24272987 GCF_001194135.2 Octopus bimaculoides
AGTGTTAGGTGTGATGTACAGAATTGAATATTGAAAAAAGTCATCAGAATTTAGGAAAAAACTTTTTTTATTTTATTATATCTTCATTTTCATATTAATGCTTTCGTTCATCTTTTGAACTTGTCAAATACATTTCTGTGAATATACAGATATCTTGCTTATTTATATAAAACATGTTTTTGGGGGATTTTGTTTATAAGAGAACATTGTTTTTGTTTTGTTTTTTTGGGGTGAGGCTTTGGAGACAATGGAAGATGGATACACAGATAGATAGATAGACAGATAGATAGATAGATAGATAGATAGATAGATAGATAGATAGTCAGACAGGTAGAAAGATGGGTAGGGTAAAAGAGAGAGAGAAGGGCTATTCATTTTCCTATCCACCACTTTTCATTGCATTGAAATGGTCTTTTTAAGAATTGTAAAAAAAAAAAAAAAAAAATTAATAAATAGAAGTAAAAACTTGTTTACTGCTTACACCATTGTTTTGAAATGGTTTCTAGAGATGGTAAGAAAAGAAAGAAAACAAAGAAAAAAAATAGAGAATAAGAAATAAAAAATAAATAATAAAAAAATGTTTTTCTATCCTTTCTGTTTTAGTCCTTTCTTTTTATGTTCTTTGAGTTATATTTAGAATATATTCCTGTCATACATTTATTTATTTTTGGTAAGGTGTAGTTCTGTATGAGAATACATAAGTATAATATTTGTAAATAAAATCAATTAGTAAGTAAAATAAAATAACTATATACATCATATCATACCCATACATATATACATATACATACATACAAAACGTACTCTTTGCTTTTCTTTTTTCTCTTTCAAACATTTAACTTCGGAGAGAATCTTTTTATGAAGTGTAGTTCCATTGCCTTTCGGTATTGCGGATCGTCCCGTGTATATTTGTAAAAGGGAAAGATTTTGAACTTTCCGTCTCCGCATATTTCTAGATGTTTACTCAATGCAATCTTTCGTAGTTCTTCCTGCCGGATATGTTGCCTGTGAATTCTTGCACGTTGGCAGAGGGAGTTATTCGTTTCACCAATGTAATTTTCTTTACAGTTTGGGCAGGTAATGCAGTATATGAGATTTTGTGTTTTACAGTTCATATCTGCATTTATTTGAAAAATGGATCTGCTCTTGAACTTTATGTGGGAACCACTTTCTATGTACTTGAAGTTGTTGGTATTGTTACACGTTCCACATCTCCTATCTCTACATTCTTTTAGTATGAATTCTGGTTTATTCTCTGATCTGAATTCTGCCCTTGTGAGGTGATTTTTAAGAGTTTTTAGTTGGTGTCTGCTATTCCGTAAGGGTTGACCAAAAGTCACCTGACAGTAAATCAAAACCGTTCAATTTCAAGATTGACTGAATGAATTTAATAAAAGCATCTAAATATGAACCATCATGAAAATTGTTCAAACTGAAGTCCTTCTTGAGTGACACATTTTTCCATTTAAATCAATGCAGAATTACAGACAGTGTTTATGGAATTTTGAATCACAGTTGGGTGACTTTTGGCCAACCCTGTGTGTATATATATATATATATATATATATATAACACATACCACATAAACACACACAAGCATGCATGCACACACACACAAATGTTGCAGCGTGTTAATGGAAGTGGAAGAAAGTACTCAATATATAGTATACAAACATGTAAATGTGTGTATGTAGTAAAAGTCAACTTTTTATAGGAAAGTATTGTAGTTCTCTTGAAGCATTGTGCATTGTTTGTAAAGAATGAAAAGTTTTGAATGGTACAACAATGCACTATAATACAAAAATGGACTATATACCTGTTGTAATTTAGTTATCTATCATCGGACTATAGATAACTAAATTACAACAGGTATATAGTCCATTTTTGTATTATAGTGCATTGTTGTACCATTCAAAACTTTTCAACTTTTTATATCCAAACAAGTTTTTTAATCATCCAATATTTACTTGCTAGTATTTATAGCTTTAACTACTTCAAGATCCACCATTAAAAATTTATTTCAATTTCTTGAAGTTTCAAAATTCTTCTGATGTAAGCAACATGTAATTTTTGCTGGTAAGAACAGAGTATCAAAAACAGCAAGAGAATTTCAAAGGATTAGCTCCCTCGACTAAGTCTGTATGTGCGTGGGGGATATTTGAGAGAGAGAGAGAGAGAGAGAGAGAGAGAGAGAAGAGAGAAGGCTGAAAGCCAGGTGCCAAGAGTCTAAAGTATGATAGAGGGACAAGTGTGTGCACACACACACATATTTATATATAATGAAAGAAGGAACATGAGTGTGAACTTGGTATTCTTGTATTACATCCATTACATATATTTCAGTATTTGGTAATTAAATGATGTTACACTCTTCAGTCCAAGAAGATGCTCAGTCTTGATTATGTTATGCTGCATTTATAAGCTGCATATATGGATTGCATTTAAAGTGTGATATCACTTAATTACTGAATACCAAAAGATATGTAAAAGATGTAATAGAAGAATACCAAGTTCACAACCATGCTTCTTCTTTCGTTATTAATGTCCCCTTTACATTACACTATAGCCCTTCTCAGACTACACCGAACCCTTCGGGAATACGCAACAGTGGGAGTTTAATGTGAGTACAAATGAAAGTCACAACTTGAATGGTAAGCTTGTGCACAGAATAAAGAATTCAATACAAGTTTATAGAGCCTAACATTATAATGTATGTGTATATGTTCATACATATGTATGTATATACATTTGTATGCAATTGTATATTTATATTTAAACAATACATGCAGATACAGCGAAGCTATTTTAAATTCAATCTTCTATTAGCCATCAATGAAAAGAGAATAAGAGGGGGCTGAGGGAGAGTAAAGTTTCCTTTTTAAAATATGGAACATTGTAGTTATATCATGAAACTGAGATAACTATACTGATTTCTAGCATTGGCACAAGGTTACAAATTCCAAGGGAGTGTATAGCCAATTCAACTTGACTAGTAGTTTGTTACTGACCCCCAGAGGAATGAAAGGCAAAAGCAACTTTCATTTGAAGTCAGAATGTAAAGGGCTGCAATAAAATACTGCAAAGCAATTTTGTGGTATTTTGTTGCAACAATGATTCTGCCAATTGAATGATGTTAAATTTGCTACAAATATCAGAATAGAAGGCCAGCAGTTTGGAGCTGCATATAAAATCTTGTGAAAAAAAGTACATAAAAGTGTGTTTTTTGTTACTAAAGTTAATGTTTTCATAAGTGTTTAGCTAAATATAATCAAATTTTCCTCTGAATTAGATTAACTCCAGCGTGATAAGTTTCTATTTTGTAGATGAACACATTAAGTTGAGTTGAATATCTTGCCTAATGGGCAAACAATTCAATGCTTGCTACAAAAAAATTTATGCCAGGAATATTAACTGTTTGCAGTGCCAATATGCATATCAGCACCTGCTTTGGATATGTCAATAATTGAATGCAAAGTAAAATCTTTTACATTTGCTTAATTTGAAGAAAAAGTTAAACAAAATAAAGATTTGTCAGAGACTTATGTGTTGTATAATTTATTGGAAAAGAAATAAAGTGGATGAATGAATTTGCAAAGACTGTTCAAGTTATGTATGGGGATGCTAGAAGTAATACTAGAATTTATAATAGATTTAATGGGAATTGTAAAGTTCAGTTATATATTAACCAGATATATTATAATTTCACCTCTCTTGTATTAATTCTAGTTGAAGACATATTAATGCATGAGCTGTGTTATTGAGTAGTTTGAATTATAGGAAGATTTAGAGGGCTTACTGTTTTGTCAAAGAGAATAGTAATTAAGTGAGATTACTATTAATGGTTGTGATCAATAGAAAATAGATTCCTATCTTAAAACTGACAGCTGAAATTACTAGGTTCAGTTTCCCACAGATGTTGCAATTAATAGGTAGCCTGGGTCAGTTCTGTAGAACAGAAGTGAATAATTAAAGACTTGATGGAAAGTGAAAACTACTTATTTTCAAGATTTCACCTCCTATCCTGATATACTGTGAATCACATGAAAGTCAATATAATGTTGGAATATAAACCAAAAGGTTAACAGTTCATATTCTGTCTCCAATACTGCACTCAATCCATGACAAAGACACTTAACTTTACTTAATTGAATCTAATAGGTCATATGTACATGTCATAAGTATGTACAGTTTACCATTGTAAGTTATGAGACACTGTATAAGTTGTGTTTCAATAACTTGCAGTGTTGTATTCAAATTTCTTCACATGGAAAACATAATGCCAAACCTATCCAGTACATCCTCCACTAAAATTCATCTATAAAATCCTAAGAATTATCTTTGTCTTACAAGTTGACTTTTTATCTTCCAGTACAATTGGTTCTGGTGTACTTCTTTTAAATTACCAGTTCTAAAGAAATGAAAAAAAATTAACCTGACTTTGGCAGGATTGGAGACCAGAATTAGAAGCCAGTCCAGACTATCAATTATAAACATTCAACCAGTTATTTAAAACCAAATCATTATCTTGGCTTCACTTAAAATCCAGTGTGTTTAGCTTAATCAAATTTAATTATCTGGTGAGCTGTCTATGAGGGGTCATATTGTCTGTACTAGCAAGTTAACCTTGAAATTACCCTATAAATTATGTATTTTGTTTGTATGTATGTATGTATGTATATGCATGCACATGTACAAGAGAGAGAGAGACAGAGATGATGATAATTAAGGCAGTAAGGAATTGTCAGTTGCTATGCAAGCAAGATCAGTAATTTATGGCAAGTAAATTCTTTGCAAATTATATAATTCCCAATTATCTGTTGAAATTAGACGGACAAACTCACATTCTTTTACTTGTTTCAGTCATTTGACTGCAGCCATGCTGGAGCACCATCTTAAAGGTTTTTTTAGTTGAAATCGACCTCAAGACTTATTCTTTGTAAGCCTAGTACTTGTTCTATTAGTCCTTTTTGCTGAACCACTAAGTTATGGGGGGCATAAACACATCAACATTGGTTGTCAAGCGAAGGTGGTGTGACAAACACAGATACAAATCCACATGCACACACACACACACACACACACACACACACACACACACACACACACAC
>NC_068984.1:24273143-24276722 GCF_001194135.2 Octopus bimaculoides
ATATATATATATATATATATATATATATATATATATATATATATATATATAGACATCTATATATAGAGGCACATATGCCAGCATGGAAAATGGACATCAAAGGAGGAAGAGGAAGTGGATGGTGATAGTGGTGGTGATGATGATGATGATGATGATATAAAACATGTTATCCAATAAATTCAGGTGCCAAAATGGTAAATAATTTAGTAGTGAATAAAAAGACAATACAAAAGGATTAAAAAGGAAAAGATAGACAGTGGCCTACAAATATTAAGGTAAAAGATTTGATAGTTTTAGTTATAATTCCAGAATATTCTTGATGTAAATACATAGCATGAATTTGCATATTTGTAGAAGTGCAGGCATAGTTGTGTTCATTCACAACCATGTGGTTTTGAGTTCCATCTCACTATGTGACACCTTGAGTGTCTGCTACTATGGTTTCAATGTCTTATGAATGAAATTTAGTAGGTGGAAACTGCATGGAAGCCTGTGATATACACGTGTGTGTGTGTGTGTGTGTCTTTACACTGTCCTTATTTGAACAAAATCAATGACAATATTTTTGTCTCTCCTTAAGAATACGCCCCCAGAGCTCAGCATTTTCAGAGTACATGAAAGACAATGGAACAAAAATATCTCATTTGCAAAATAAGGGCAGGAGACAGGACGGGTTTGTGGCCATAGAATATTATGTCAATAAGTCTCATGCAACCCATACCAGCATGGAAAAGAAAGAAAAGAGAAGGTAAAGGAGGGTACATCTTTTTTATGGTTTATATTATTTTTAATCTGTCATGTGTAACAGAAACAGTACTAGATTAAAATAGCTATCTGTGCATCATATTTAATGCATATACACCATGAAGAGCCAAATTAACTGCAGTATTTCTCTGGAGATAATATCTCTTATGGATGCACTGAGTTAAATAACACAAATACATCACTATCAGATGATTAATGTCTAGCAGCAGAGGTGAGAATGCTAGATGTGCTTATCTGTTTCTATGGGCTTTGCCAGTAGCATATACTCACTGACAACCGTATCCAAAAACAAAATCCATCATTGCTTGTATAGGAAAACAGTGACTGGAAAATCATTGATGTTACAATTAACCAACTGACAGTTGCCAGTGAGTACATGCAACTGACAAAGCTCAGAAATGTGCCCCTAGCATTCTCACCACTGTTGCTGGACAATTTTTGCCTGCCATTCATATATTTGTGTTATTAAACACAGTATATCAATGACAGATATTATTACCATATGAATACCACAGTTAAATTGGCTTTTTATGATATATGTGCATTAAGTTTGATACACAGCTATTATTTTTAACATTTACATTTAAATTGTGCATCATTCTCTCCTTCTTTCATCATCTTTACTGTGTGTCACTATCACTATACTAAGAACTTCACCCAATTATTTCCCTCTAATATTGCAGTCCTCAAGAATTCCTTCTCTGCCCGTATGCTTTCTGCAAAAATTCAAATTAGACATCAACCATATCGATCTACCTAATCTGGGGTTACATGAACAATAAAAGTTGGGTGCTACCTTCAAATAAACATACATTATAATGGATTCCTCTTACAAGAGTTCAGTACTGCAAGCTAGTGAAATATTCTTTAGTAAAATAGTGATGTACCAGTGATGTACCATTTGATAGTTCATATTTACAGCCAAATGGCTTAGATTATTGAGAATTGATTCATCAAGTAGTAAGCTAGCACTCTCAGTAACTTAGCTAGCAACAACACACAGTATTTCTTTCCAGTCTTTATGCAACATTATCAAATTCATTCAGCTTATATATTATTTATCCGTTTGACATTTAGTCAGAGATACAAATAAAAAAAATCATTTAAATAAGCAATATTTTACAGCTTAACAATAATTATCTCTTGTTTACTGTAGAAATACTAATATGAAAGTAACTATTTTCTCTTTGAAACACTCAAGTTGTCATTCTTCATTTGTTTTTTGTCTTTGTTTTTGCTTGTTACTTTTTTTATTATTCATTCATTCATTCATTTATTTATTCATTCATTCATGCAAAGATTTATGCCAAAATTACTGGCACATTCCCTCTCTTATCAATAAATAGAAGCAGCAAGCATTTGAAAACAAAGGTACAATGTACTAGAAGTACTTACAAATGATAATGTTTTATAAATACTGCAATATTTACGGTAAAGTAAAGCAGTGATACATCAGTATCTATTTTTATAACAAGTGTGACTTTGTAAAA
Organism: Octopus bimaculoides; assembly: GCF_001194135.2. Taxonomy (NCBI): domain Eukaryota; kingdom Metazoa; phylum Mollusca; class Cephalopoda; order Octopoda; family Octopodidae; genus Octopus; species Octopus bimaculoides. Next base: position 24,275,399 of record NC_068984.1, read on the forward strand.
TAGCTGGCTTCATGTCAACAAATAACATTTCATCTTTGAGAGGATAAACAACAAATAGTAGTTTATTTATTTTCTTATCATTATATCTGAGGAAGGACAGTAACACGACCTGCAATGGAAAGAGCAAGGTCTTTCCACTGAGAGTAGGAAATAACTAAAACAGATATAGTTAACAACAAAACATGTTAAGTTTGCTAAAGAAATTATAAAAAAACAAAAAACAAAAAAAGACTGAAATATCACAGCTAAGATAATCTAAACCTTATACATGATTATAGTTTAGAGGTGAAATTCTATGACTAATATGATTTTGTTTATTTCCCATCAAATCTATATGTTTATAAGTCACCTTACAAAGAGACTTATAAACATATGGTGACTTATAAAGATATGTACTAATAATAGATTCAAATTATGTACCCGTCAAACAGAAACTGACATGTGTTGACTAAAATATTTTAGGGAACTTTACTCTGGAGTGTTTGCCAGCCTTCCCTAACTGTAAAAAAATCTTCCTAAAATTTGTTACATTTCAAAATTAAGTAAATTGAAGCAGGGAGCATGTAGGTTGATGTGTTCTGCTCTTCTGAGCAGAACACATTTACTGTATTTACAGTAAATTTGAACTTGGAACAAACAAGCTGGTAATAAAATATTTCGTCCGTTCGATCATTTAAATTGAGAGGAATGTATGATAAGAAGAACATCTCTAACAACAATGTTAGTATGAGTCAAAAAGTGAGCCTCTAGAGATCGTTCGATTTGTTGGAATTAGCAGCCAAATCCCTCTCAGCTACTATTCTACCATCTTAAAAAGAAAGAAAGACAAATTGGATCATGTTGCCCTGCATGCATCATTTGAATAAGACAGGGTGGTCATGCTTTGAATGTCTTTGATCATAGGTTTACTCAAGGAGGAGGAAGAGGGAAAGAAGAAGAAGAAAAGCAATAACAACAACAGCAACAACAGCAACAATTTTACAACTTCTTAAGATATTTTAAAGTCTTGTGAACTTCATTTTACTACAAGTCTCTGAAACATGAAGTTTCTCTTAAATTTCAATCAAAAAGAACAGGATTAATAGTTAAATTGATTTCTTAGAGAAAAGGTTCCATAAATTGAAAATCATTGAACATTTTAAACAGAAATCCAGTTAACAGTATATAGAAATTGAAGGAAAATTATGAAAGTAAACCAATAACTCATGTGTGTGTAACATATATATATATATATATATATATGCATATGTATATATACAGATATATACATATATATATATATATATATATATATGCATATGTATATATACAGATATATACATAT
>NC_068984.1:24277709-24283791 GCF_001194135.2 Octopus bimaculoides
ATATGCTATACACATGTTTTTACATATGTATTAAAAGAAATCTATAGTATGAAGTTAAATAGGTTAATCAATAGATAAAGATAACATTTTGATAATGACTGTTGTATTAAATTATAGAGTATCAAAAAGAAAATTTTATGAAGAAATGAAGAACTTTTGCTGAAAAAGTAACTGGTGCATTTATTTTCATGTCTTCTTTCTCCCTCCTTCCTCTCTCTTTGTTCTTACTCTCTCTATCTCTACCTCTCTCTCCCCGACTCCGTTATTCTCTCAAAATTGCTCCTCTTTTTCATGTTTCTCTCTGCAGGTGGTAAATTGACAGAAGCATTTAAGCATGATGCATCAAATGAAATGAATTGTGGTATTCTTTCTGGCACTTTGCATTTTGTGTTCAACTCCTGTTGAGGTCATCTTTGCCTTTAATCCTTTCTGGAGCTAATAAATAAAATATCAGTGTATGGCCGTGAAGTGGGAAATATTGTTAAGAATACCAGATGAGATGCCTTACAATATTTGTTCCACCGTTTAATTTTCTGAGTTCCGATCTTGTTGTGGTCATCTTGGCTGGTAGACTTAATCTGTCATCAGTTTAACACCATCACCGGGTCCCTCCTCTGTTGTAAGCATTTGGTTAAGATTCTGTTTTAAGGATACCTTCTTCTCTCTTCTTTCTCTCTTCAGTCTCAGAGGCTCTGAAAGGAGCTGTAAGCACTGACCTTTCTAAACGACAAAAAATGCGTGTATGCGTGTTTGTGTCTGTATGTGCTTGTACGTGTGTCTTCTGTGTGTTTCTATGCATACAAAAGCACAAAGCACTAACACCAATGTCAAAACGAAGTCAATGATACAGAAATGAGGGGTTTATGAAGTGTTTTGGTTTATTTTAGTTTTATTTTTTCCTAGTTTACACCAAAATATTGGATATATATTTGAGGGTGCCACCTGGACACCTCATATCCACAACCTCTCTCTTTACACATAAACACACACACACACACACACTTCAGCTCATTAATATGTTTTTATGGCTGTGTTTGTGAACTGGAACTATGGACTTCGGATAGTGTCAAAATTGAAATAGCCGGAAATTCTATATTTCGATGTACATTCTGACTATTTATGACATCTATTTTTCAATAAGGGTTTCTTTATAAGAGCTGAACATAAGTATTACCATAGGGACAAAAAAAAAAAAAAAAAAAAAAAATCAAGCTAGCCAAATCAATTCTATTGAACAAAAAGTCCATCATTCATATTGCATCATATGCACAATTCTGAGTTTGTAGCCAATCTACATAACATTTTGCTGGCTCTGTGAAAGGTCAACAAGCAATTGTTGTGATATTGAGGTGTTTTCTTGAAAAGGAAAATATCTAAAAATACACCTTCTCCTTGACTTACGACCAAGTTCCGTTCCAATTGACTGATCGTAAGTCAATCTGGTTTTATGTTACATTTATATTTTTCAACACTATTTTCATTCAAACACATTATAAAAATATAAAAGCAAAATTTAATCCATAATTAGTACATAATGTGAGAAATACACAATATGTGCTCTATTGTACTGTAAACAAAAATACAATCTAAAATTAATGAAAAAATTAATACAAATGAAATTCTGCATGAATATAATAAAAAAATTGTTCCTGTGGAAAAAGTGCAATTGAAGATGAATTTTTAATACTCAGTCATGTTCTTGGATTGAGGTGGATGGTTTTTCAAGGAACGTGGTGAGCTTTGCTTGAATAGTTTTTTCTTCTTTTTTTGTCATATATCTTACAATAACAATGCACAGCATCTTGAATGATGCATTCAACCTTTGCTAAGTGTTCAACTTTTCTGTGGCCGTAAGTGTGGATGGTCGTAAGTTGCATAGGTTGTAAGTCAAGAAGGCGTATACATATTCTGTATTGATGTCTCAGTTAACAACACCTCAACAACTTACAATATGCGGCTGAAAAAGAAGACATACAACAGCCGCCTAAACCCACACAACTGCTGGGCTTGTCAGCAACTAACACATGTGAGATATTTTGAAAAACATGGAAGATATTATCAAGAGCATATTTAACATACATATATGCCATGATATTCATTTTTGCCTTATTTCTTGGTAGTATTGTACAATGTATGGCACAAAGACAACTGCATCCATTATATGAATTTATATATGAATATATATAATTACATATGCATATATAATTACACACACACACACCTCACATACATCATCATCATCATCATCATCATCATCATCATCATCATCATCATCATCATCATCATCATTTAATGTCTACTTTCCATGCTGGCATGGATTGGACAATTTGACAGAACTGGTCAGCTGATGAGGTGTCCAGGTTCCTATTGTCTGTTTTGCCATGGTTTCCACGGCTGGATGCCCTAATGCCAACCATTTCACAGAGTATATTGAGTGCATTTTACATGGTACTGGTGTAGGTGCTTTTACATGGTGCCAGCATGAGTGCTTTTATGTGGCACCAGCACAAGTGCTTTTATGTGGCACCAGCACAAGTGCTTTTAATGTGACACCAGCACCTGTGAGTCCTCAAGTGAAGGACCTCATAGCTGAGAGAGGGACATAGGGGACATACCTGTATACATATATATATATCATCATCATCACGATACATATATATATATATATATATATATATATATATATATATATATATATATATATATATATATATATATATATATATATATACGGTATGTTAAGATCCAGTTGAATTAGGTGCTTAAATTGAGGTACCAAGCCAGTTCAGTATAGTCCGCACAACTCGAACTTAGGTGAATAAAAAGCAAATAAGTAACAAGGAAGTCCAGGTATCGATGCATTACGGCTGTTTCAAGCAGCTCTATTTAATCTATTAATGCAAACATTACATTAATTTGAAATAAAATGTTCTCCTCAGAGCAGATGACCATATAGATTTCCAATATAAAGGATAAACCATTTTTTAGCGCAATTTACATCAGTACTAGAAACCAAACACTTACATTGCTTCCCTTTACTATGCTTTGGTTTTTAGTGCTGATGTAAATTGTACTAAAAAATGGTTCATCTTTCATATTGGAAATCTATATGGTCATCTGAGGAGAGCATTTTCTTTCAAATTGATGTAATGTTTGCATTGATCGATGAAATGGCTGCTTGAAACAGCCGCAATGCATGGATACCAGGACATCCTTGTTACATATACATATTTGCTTTATATATATATATCATCATCATCATCATCATCATCATCGTTTAACGTCCGCTTTCCATGCTAGCATAGGTTGGATGATTTGACTGAGGAGTGGTGGAACCCGAAGGCTACACGAGGCTCCAATCTGATTTGGCAGAGTTTCTACAGCTGGATGCCCTTCCTAACGCCAACCACTCCGAGAGTGTAGTAGATGCTTTTACGTGCCACCCGCACAAAGGCCATATATATATATATATATATATATATATATATATATATATATATATATATATATATATATATATATATATATATATATATATATATGTATATAAATGTATATGTATATAAGCATATATATATAATTGTATTAACAATTTGAATCAGGTTCACATAATGTAAAGTTTCACAGAAGAGAAAGAGACACACTTGATCACACAGACACTTGGATGCTTGCTTCTGAATATGCATATATCTTTTTGCTGAATCACTGAGATATGGGGACATAAATAAACCAACACCAGATGTCAAAGAGTGGAGAGATAAACATAAACACATGCATGTATACACACACTTACATATATATAATGGATTTCCACAGTTTCCGCCTTCAAAATTCATTGACAAGATACCTGTAAGCTCAGTACTACAACAGAAGATACTCGCTCAAGGCAATATGCTATGGGACTAAAGCTAAAACCACATGATTATGAACTTCTTAACAACACAGCCATGAGTAAATTCGACTAAATAGAATTGCTTACCCACTTTTCCAATGTTCAGTACATATTTTTCAAGCTTATTACTAACATACACATACACATATATATTCACATATGGTTTGACAGGATCTGGCAAGCCACATGCCTGTACTGAGCTTCAATGTCAGCATTGGCATGTTTTCTATGACTGGATGCCTTTCCTGATGCCAAATACTTTACAGTGTGTACTGAGGTGCTTCTTTTTTTCTTCATACCATCTGTACTAGTTTCTGTCTTGTAACCTACTTTTTGTACTTACTAGTGCTAGTGGCATGAAAAAAATCACCCAGTACACATCATAGGGTGGTTAGCATTAGGAAGGGCATCCAGCTATAGAAAACATGTCAAACCATCCAACCCATGCCAGCATGCAAAACAGAGATGGATGATGATGGTGGTGGTTTCATGGCAGTGACGATGATGATGATAAAAAACACACATTTAACATGAAGATAGACCAATATAACCAAAATTTATTTGTTAATACTCTTAAGATCCATGCAGGAAATATCTACAGATTCAACAACAACATCTCCAGCTGATATAGGGATGGAATCTGGCCAAAAGAAATGTCTATACTTGGTAGTAGAATGTGGCAAAAATTACTTTCAAAGCCAAAAATATTCACACTAATGGCCTTTCTCCTCTCCTTCTATACACCACATGCTACAATTATTAAAAAGATGTTGTGAAATAAAGTAGAGTGACCAACATTATTATTATAACAGACTTGATAAGGCAGTGAACTGGCAGATTTGCTAGCATGCCAGACAATATGCTTTGTGATACTTCATATGTTCTGAGCTCAAATTCCACTGAGGTCAACTTTGCCTTTCATCCTTTCAGGGTAATAAGTACCTGTCAAGTACCAGGGTTGATGTAATTGACTTTTTCCTACCCTCAAAAACTGCTGGTCCTGTACCAAAATTTGAAGCCATTATACCAGACTTGAAAAATTATATTCATCCAAGTCATCCCAGAGTTCAGCTACAGTATGAAATTCTGTTACCATCAGCATTTGGGATACTAAATTAGATATGTAAAGAAAATTCATTCCAGTGATCTTCTTTTCTACTCTAGGCTCAAGACCAGGAATTTTTGGAGAGGGGGGCCAGTCAATAAGATCGATCCCAGTATGCAACTAGTATTCAATTTATCGACCCCGAAAGGATGAAAGGCAAAGTCGACCTCAGCAGAATTTGAACTCAGAACGTAAAGACAGATGAAATACCGCTAAGCATTTTGCCTGGCATGCTAATGTTTCTACCAGCTCACTGCCTTTCATTCCAGTGATATTAAAATCCTGGAATATTTGTACATAAACTGGAAGATTCCACAGAAATAGAGACACCAACAAAAAATGTAATGATATGCAGTTTGGTTCATAGGGGGAGGGGGAGGGGGAGAGTAATGTAATGCATGGTGGTGATGGTAGGGAGATTAATGTAACAAAGATTACATCCATCATCATCATCGTTGTTGTTGTTGTTTAGCATCCACTTTTCCATGCTTGCATGGGTCAGACCGAATTTGTTAAAGCAGATTTTCTACAGCTGGAGACCCTTTCTGTCACTAACTCTCACCTGTTTCCAAGCAAGATAATATCTCCCCATGATCAAATATGTTCTTCACTGAAGATTGGAAATGAATATCATTGCTGGTATGATATTGATGCTCACTTACAATCATCACGTGATGTCAAGTCAAGGCTATACACAATCACACTTACACACACACATGATGGGCTTGGGCTTCTTTTAGTTTCCATGTATCAAATTCACTAACAAGGTTTTGATCAGCCCTGGCCTATAGTAGAAGACACTTGCCCAAGGTACTACATAATGCAGTTGAATCCAGGCCATATGATGAAGAAGCTAGCTTCTTAAACACACCCCAATACTTGTGCCTAAATTAAATTATAATTAGTAATTAATGAAATATAATGCAAGTATTGAGTATTGGCAAAACAACGATCATCCCCCTTTTAATTGCTTTAATATGTTATTTCAGAACTGAAGTAACATATTGAATTAGATTCATACTTAAGCATGTGTTCACATCTTATATTATATATATATATATATATATATATATATATATATATAT
>NC_068984.1:24283864-24298268 GCF_001194135.2 Octopus bimaculoides
ACACACACACACACACACACACACACACACACACACACACACACACACACATATATATATATATATATACAAATAGTTATTTAAAAGAGTGCTTTATTGATTATAATATGAAGTATAAGTATTTTGAGATCAAGTGATGCTTTTTTTATGATTTTAAGATTTTAAAACTCATGATCACCCATCTCATGGAAATATGAAAAATATATTCTAAATACAAAATAAGAAGCATGAAAAAAACAGAGATTCAAACATGAATTATTTTCATTTATTATATATTCTGCCAGAAGCAATTTATTCAATTTTTAAAAAACTTTTTTGTATAGTAGTATTATTATTACTCCCAGAATCAGGAAGCCATTTCAAAAATAAATAAAAAAAAAGTTTAAAATCTATAAAATCATATTAATTGAAAATTGCTTGAGAAGTAATTTGAAAAATGTAAGCACACTGTCAAAAATACTTATGATACCTTGGAAATTCTATATTTATAACACATGTTAAATAAAATAAGTTACATATCTAGAAGAAGTCAAAGGTTTACCAACAAAATACTGTTAAATTGTTATCAATATCTTAAATGCAGAGGAAAAAAAAAAAGAATCCTAGTTCTCTTATGAGTGAATTGCAAATTTCTAATAACAAAAATAAATTCTAGGTTGGACTTGATGTTTTTTTTATTCATCTTCTGTCAATACTATGTCAATGTATTTAATATTTGAATATTGATTTTTGTAAAACTATAGGCACAATGCCTCAGATTTATCAGGGGAAATTAGATTATGTGGCATTCTTGCCTTTCTTAAGAGCATAAATGACAATGGCTCCAGTCAAGAATCAAAACTCAACTGCAGATGTGGCATGTCTAGAGGAGCTTATCTTTTCAATACATTGCATGTCACAATACAACATTAATAAGAGAGACACACACACGCTATAGCATACAACATATATTATAATTTCATCAACTGTATAGTAAAATAATGATATTCTTGAAACCATATTTTTCTTCTGGGAATTCTTAAAGCGCCAGCTACATTATAATAGACTGAATAAATGAAGTTATTTTATATAGGCCAACACAAATGTGGATGTTAAATTCATTAAATATCCTACACAGCCAACATCCTAACAGCAAACAGCCAAGTGAAATCTTTTTATCTTTCAGTCAGAATTTGAGCTGAAACAAATGAAGCCATTTATATGAAAGATAGTATTATAAATTCTCACTAAATTAATATTCATTGTAATTAATATTTATTGTAAAATTGAGTCAGATTTATCCACACAGACTTATAGACATGTTATGTTCACTTGACAATTTATTGCAACATTAAGTAGTAAAATATATCCTGAACGAACAGTGTCATGCATTATATTCTTCTAAATGATGAAAATATAATTCTGCCAATACTGCTGTCATTGTCATCATCCTCATCATCACCATCACTACCACTGTTTTTATGTTTGCTTTTCCCATGCTGCTATGGGTTGGCTGAGACTTTTTTTGAGGGAATATTCTGCAGCCAGATGAAGCTCTTCAAAATGCTAATCCTTACTTGTAAATCAACTAAGGTTTCTTATACCATGTCTTAAAATACAAAACTACTGAGCTGCAGGACATATTGTTTACGTCAGACATAAACAAATATTTACAGCAGCCCAAATGGTCTATATGTGAACACACACGCTCACACACGCACGCGCGGCATGCTTCCGTACAATTTCCGTTTACCAAATTTTATTCACGAGGCTTTGGATAACCCAAAGCCCTAGCAGAAAATACATGGCCAAGATGTCATACAATGGAATCAAACTCAAAACCACATCGATAAAATTAATTTATCTGCAGGTCCATGTGCTTGCAACACACATGCACGCATGCACATCCGTACACACACACATATAATGAACTATATCATTGTTTTGCATGTAACTTTAATGTTCATTCAAGTATAAGTTTATTCCATAGCCCAATGAAGTTAAAAGTATACATCAAAAGACACAACCTCTTCCCAATCTTTTCCTGTCATCAACTAACATCATGTTTTCCAGTTTCATCCTCCTTGTTCATTCCTTGATGTTGCTTAACTACCCACTTCATAATCTTTTTATACTTCTTTTCCTGGAGACTTTGTCCATGCCTGACTTTATTCACTAGAAGTAAGATATCATTGCATGACTATACCACTTTCTTTTCTGCCTTTTAGCAATTTGGCATAAGAGTTTCATGGATTGCAGTCTTCTTTCTTTCTTAATGAGAGCATTAAAGAATTGTTAAGAAGGAAGTTTATTACTTACTATATGGTTAACGTTTGTCTGTTTTACTTTGTTATCATGAGAAATCAGTAATAAGCATGAAGATATCTCATATCATTTAATGGATTCTTGAATCTTTATCAAAGGTTTCACCTTCATGTCAAAAAGAAGACAGATTAACAAAAGCCATCCCTAGGAAAAAGTAAGGAAAAAAAAAAACTTCAACAAAGAATTGAACTTGTTTGTACAGTAGATGTGGCTTTCTACACACCACAACTCTATGACAACTATTGAGAAGACCTGGTTTCTTTTATTAACCAATATACTCCCTCCTTCTCAGTTTAGGCTTTTCTTTATGGTGCATGTCACATCAAGTCCCTTTTTACTGGTGTAACTTTTATTCAAATGCTTTATTGAGCTTGATAATCTTTGTAGTACCCATCTCCTCCCCAGAATAAAGGTATCATTGGCTTTCAAGAAGCTCATCTTCTTTTGGCAGGTTTTACCTTTTAATCCTGCTGAATGTCAAGTAGGGGTCAGTTTAGATCACTTGAATAGGAGCTGGTAGTACACAATTACCTGGTTACCATAACAGGCTTCTATCAGCTTGTCATGTACAGTATTGCATATCTGCTTAACAATTCTTTCATCACTATGTCAGCAGGTATGATGAAGTCAGTGCTTTGTTGAGGAGGTCCAATAAGACCAAACTATGCCTGATGTTATCTCCATTATTTGCAAAATGATTACAAGAATATTTGCTATTGAGCATAAGGTGGTGGATGATGGTAAACATATTTTATTTGTCACTTAAACATGGACCATAATTATGTGGTCACACCAATCTTGTCTTCTTCAACAGCAAACAAATGCAATTACTGTACACACCAAGAAAACATTATTGTGTTGTTCCTACTCTAAATATGCAACCTGAACTATCATAGTCACTACAAATGTCAAGACACTCTATCACTGACAATCTCTCTTAGCAAATGCACATCCTCAATATAGCAAATACTGCATCACATATACTGGTCTTCTTTCTTGAGAGTCAGAAAATATTTTAGCCTTCAACAACCACTAACCCTCTGTGAAGCTTAAGTGACACCTACCTCCGGGGGACAATGCTGCTATACACACACATACAAACACAGAGGCATCCTAGACCAGAACCAAAGAAAAACCACCCAATTATTAGACATGAAGACATTTGCCAACACATTCCAATCTCAGGCCCATAAAAGTAGTCTCTTTTGTCAGCCTTTTCTACCACTATTACACTGGCCTATTGTTCCTTGGAGCAGTCCAGTCTTGTTCTATCCATGTCCTATCAAACACTCATCTCTCTCTATTCTCCTTTCCTCATTACTCATATTGTGTCTATTTCCTTCCCCACCATTACACCTAATCTTTTCTCCCCAAAATGTTACCTTCTTGAATTCCTTCTCTCTATATTTCTTGTGCAGCTAACAATTGGCAACAGTCTAAGTTAAACGCATAAAACTCACTAATCTTTCAGGCCTGCAAAGGCTATGGATACAACCACCATCTCCTGATCAAACCAATTTTAAAAAAAATAAACACCTAAAAGAAATATGCAATGATTTTTCCAAAGACAAAAGTACTTCATGACTACTAGAAAGCAATCTGCTGACAGTCAGTTTCTATTTATCATATATTCTTTGTTGTGCAATAATCTGCTGCTCTGCAATGTTCAGTTCTGAACAGTTTGTTATAGATTTTATTGACTGATCAAGTTTGTGGATCACTCCATTTTAGAGTTGCAAGAAAATATTCTTAGTATCATCAAGGCCAAAGAATAACTGGAAACAAAAGTCTTGCAAAATACATAAATAAATAAGAAATAAAAAGAAAAAAGAAATATGATGATGATGATGATGATAAACAAGGCAGGTATAAAATGAGATATGAGACTCTCAACTATTGAACCAGTATAGAAGTATGTTACATTATCTACCCTAGAGAATGATATATAGTTACTTCCAATACAAGTAAGTCTGTCTACAGGGAAGATAATGTTAGAAAGGCCTTGTTCAAGAATATAACACATCAACTGCAGTGATTTATGCACCCATAATTTGTTTGTTACATTTTATCCTTGTACAGCATATAAATAAAGATCTATACCATAATAATTATAAATTTTCCAGTATCTGAAGTCATCCTAACAACAGGGCATTGAAGCAACTACATTAAAGTAATTGCCATACACAAATCTATGGTGTTATGAACCTATGGAAAGCTTTTTATTGTATCTATCTTATGCTTAGCAGGAGGACTGGTAACAACATTTAACTGAATAGGGATTAACTGAATAGGGATTACATGGAACTTTAAACATAGAGTTTTAAAATATTTGACTCAATAGAAATTTACCCCTCATCTTAGTATGAGAAAATTTTACATTATATAAAATTATTTCTGCTTCCATGAGCAACAAAAGCCTCTTAAAATCAGTGCTTAGCTTCAGATGATAAGCAGATGAGAGCTAAATCACACACTCCACTGCATAACTCACCAGCTTATCTTTTATGTTTTACTTGTTCCAGTCTTTTGGACTGTGGCCATGCTAGAGCTCCATCTTGAAGGGTTTCAATTAAGCAAATGGACCCCAGTACTCATTCTTCTAAGACTGATGCTTATTCTACCAGTCTTCTTTGCAGAACTGCAAAGTTACAGGGATGTAAATACTTCAACACTGGTTGTTGAGCAGAGATGTGGAACAGGCACACACACACACACACACATCATCATTTCATGTCCATTCTCCATGCTGGCATGGTTGGACAGTTTAACAGGAGCTGGCCAGCTGGAGAGTTGCCCAGGATCCATTTGTTTGTTTTGGCAGGGTTTCTATAGCTGGATGCCCTTCTTAATGCCAACCAGTTTACAGAGTGTACTGGGTGCTTTTTACATGGCACTGGCATGGGTACTTTTACATTGGTACACTCACACAGGCACTTTCACATGGCACCAGCACTCTCGAGCCTGCATGACTACGGTAACAGTCTTCTTTTAGATTCCATCAACCAAATCCACTCACAAGACCAAGGCTATAGTAGAAGACACTTGTCCAAGGTGCCACAGAGTGGGACTGAACCCAGAACCATGTAGTTGGGAGGCTTATCTCAGGTAATATTTTTAAAATATTATCCCAAAGTTAAGTGAGGATCATGCCCAGAGACATGACTAAAGGCTTGCAGAAGATATGAATTCCCAACCTATTAACCCTACAATGCCTTCTGTTAATAATTCTTGATGCTTCAAATACTAATACTAATGAAGGGAAAAACCTCAATAAAATTGAAAGCTAGAAGGAGTTTTAAGCATATCTATGTTAAAACAAAATCATTGCAGGCGTCTACTAATAATATCTGGTGGTTGATGCAACATTTTCAGACTTACAAGTAATTCTTTTTATGGTAGTTTAGGCATTAAGGGTTAACAGTCAAACCAAATATCTGAAGTTATTTTATCTTTACAAACAATTATATAAATACTGGTGCGTATATATCCCTTCTAAGTTATTTTTAAAGAAATAACTTTACCGCAATCACTAGTGGAGAACAAGCTGAACTAGCTTCCCTACCTACCCTTCCCCAACCGACTGCTGCATTTCTTTGGACTCCATATATTTTGAGCTGGCCATTTTTCAATAAGCAACTCTTTGTTAATATATAATCTGCTTCTGTTAATATCTTTATTTTGGCTATTATTTATTGCTAAGCTACTACAGATTTAAAATTTATGTGAGTAGTAAATATACATATCATCCCACCCAGCCTTAAGGTAAGTTATAAGAAAATGAAAGAAAATATTAAAACAGATCCATCATCATTATTTTCATCACCACATTCATTCCCACCATCACCACCACCATCATTATCATCACCGTTGGCGTTAATGATTTTTCCTGTCCATTCACAGATCTCATATAACTCCATAAAACTGCCTCTTGAGCTAACCCTGCCCTTAATCATTTTTCCTGTTAACTTCAGTTCTGTTAATTTAGCTTAAATTACTTAATTTCCAGTCTTTTCAACGGAGTAAGCATTTATTTGGAGCAGTCTAAATAATAATTATTGGTAGAGAATTTAGAGAGAAATTTCTCTGTAAACAACAGTTGTATATACAGACAGTCATTAATGCTAACAAATGCTAGCAGCTTCCGATTCCCATACAAACCTAACATAACTTATTGGTAGTTATGTTGTAATGGCTTCACTTTTAACTGTCTCATGAGTTTTTATTTCTTTTTATTTTCTTCTTTTTTTACCTAAATTTCATTTTGAGAATGGTTGGGTTCAGAAAGGAAATAAAATCCATGACTTTTGAAAGGGTTTTCTCATGAAATTATGTGAAAGAATACAAGAGAAAGAAAAGAAGAGTAGCAGCTTCAATATCCATAAAGATTTTATAGCCACATATACTTAATACAAAATTATATGAATGTTCTGAGGAGACAGTAAATGTAAGCCTACAAGGGCAAAAAATCATATGTAAATTTGCTTCCTAGAGCAATGACATATAATGGAATTCTGTTCAGTAAAAGCTGAGAACACAACAAATAAACCATTAATTCAGTTTTATTTCACCAATCCTGTTCATGAAACATGCAGACATCATTATAAAGATTCAGCTACAGGCTAGGAAATTAAAATGGATGTCTTGGATTGAGTAGACATATTTATTGCATCACATTAACATCAAAAGACAAACCAAACTAAGCTGGATTAGTACTTAAACTTTCACAAATCTGCATAGTTGACAGACTAGGATTAGATTGCAGTAACTGATTTTTCTTGTTAAATCTTAGAAAATTACTGATGCATTACACAGGGTATTCAGTTGTTAATGAAATCTTAGCACAAAATTAAAACTAGTCGGAGGGATCCCTCATTTTCTGTCCACAAAAGTATCTTATATTAAACATGATGTTTAAATCTGTCACTTACTTATAGAGCTGACTAAAATTTATAGATATTCTCTGTAGTATAGGATAGCATTAAATCTTTTCGGTAATGTAGTAAATTTGTTGTAAACAATTACCATCACTCTCCCCAGCTATTCTATCAAACTACCAACAACCTAAACCTCTCTTCTTATCCAGTCTACTTGATTTATTGTTTGACTGTCTGTTCCGCAAGCTCATACACTATGGAAGGTAGGAAGTGTAATTTTTTTTTATTAACATTTATTAAGCAAGATAAAAAGCAGTAAACAGATACTTATTTTTATTCTATTTCATTTTATTATATTTTCTTGATATGCCGTTTCTCAGCGTGTTACTTGGATAATAAGCTCTATTCAGTGTATCATATGCTCAGTGAACTACATAATATATAGAAATAAAATGAAACCAACTGCACAAAAAAGTGAAATCCAATAGAAATACAAGTATTTTTAAGAATTTGCAGTCAATTTATATGGAATGTAAAATGCAATAGAAATTCACTTACACAGAGTAACAGAGCAGTATGTTTTCTTCTAGACATTGGTAGTTATATTGGTAGTTAGTAGTCCAAAACATGTTTAAGTACTGACCATGTATTCTTTTCCTTTTATACTTCTGTTTGTGTTATCAGTTGAACTGAAGCCATGCTGGGGCACCACCTTGAACAGTGTAGTTGAACAAATCAACCCCAGCATTCTTTTATTTTCAAGTCTGGTACTTGTTCTATTGGACTCTATTGCTGAACCACTAAGTTACAGAGATGTAAACAAACCAACACTGGTTGTCAAGTAGTTGGGAACAAACACACACACATTCACATATATGTATATGTCATGGATGATGACCTTCCATACAATTTTCATCTACCAAATTCACTTCCAAGGCATTGATCAGTCCAGGGCTATAGTAGTGTAGCAAACTCATAAGAGGCGGAGAAAGAAACAAGAAGTAAAAGGAATTAAGTTTCTACATTAATTTATTATATACATTTTTTTTACATTTATAGAAATTTAGAAACCAAATCATTTCGTCGTAGAGAATTACGACTTAAATTTTATATTAACTAATTTCTCATTCTAACTATAAGGTTTCACGACAATTCAATATTGTCGGATTTGAGTATTGAATATGGCATATATATATTAGCCTATACTCAAAAGGGTGAGTGTCGTGGATTTGAGTGGCCGTCCAACGAACACTGGAGAGTTTGCCGAAAATCAGGGTTTTTATAACTACTCATACACGAACCATAGTACTGTAACCCCGTGAAAGATTTCTTCAACAAAGTTCATAATTCGTATATGGGCAATAATTTTTAACCAATGAGAAATCAATAATTTCTCATGTTCGGGCAAACGAACTTACGTTCTCTCTCTGCCTCTTATGAGTTTGCTACAGTAGAATGCTCTTGCCTCAAGAGTTGCACAGTGATACTGAACCGAAAATTATGTGGTTGTGATGCAAACTTCTTAACCACACAGCTATACCTGTGACTATCATGTATGAGGAGAAAACTTTCTTTTCATTTTTATTAACATTTTGGTTAATGTTAAATATATTCTATGGTTATGCAATGAGAAAAGAGGAGTGCATACACCTAACATCAGCATATTCTTTCTCTTTATCAAAATCTAATCAAACCATTTTGAAAGTACATGCCAAGTAGTTAGGGCATTGGCGGGTGGAGTGGTGGGTGTGGCATCATTATAAGGTCATGGGTTCAATTCCTGCTCTGAGCAGTACATTGTCTTTTCGCACAAGACACTTCATTTCACATTATTCCAGTCTACTCAGCTGAGATAAGTATACTAGCTCAATGCGGATGATGCAGTGTTCTCCCTCATTATTGATATTCCACAGGAACAAGAGTAAGAGGAACAAGAAGGCATCGACATTTACTTGTGACTAGACAAACACTTAAAACAATTAGCAGAAGCATGATCCATATCACTAAATCATTAAAACTGTTTATTTTGATAAACCTCATAAAATATCACGAAGAAAATGTTGAACTCGTCTTGGTGGTCTCCATTCTGTTATCTAGTAAAATCCAGCTAAAATCATGCTTAAATCTAATTATATCTGTCGGTTGTAAACCTCCATGAAGTAAAGAATTTTTTTAAAAATTCAGGTGGTACTATTAAGTTAGAAATAGCCCAGCCCAATTTTTGGCTGAAACATCTCTAAGTTTATCAAATTTTATACAATAACCATTGAATCATAAAATAATATTAAACCAAATGCTGGAGTTAAGTTAACAGTAAAATATAAAATATGAACCTTGGGATAACTTCAATCCTACATGAAAGATTAAATTGTATACTAGTTGTATCAAAATTTTTATAAGGTTCACACAAATCGTTTAAAATTTCAAAGGCTGTTTTGAATATACAAGCACACACACACATACACCTTTTATCTTTTAGCAGTTTCAGTCATTGGACTGTGGCCATGATGGAGCACTGCCTCAAAGGGTTTAAGTCAAGCAAATCAACCCCAATACTTATTTTTTTAAGTCTGGTACTTATCCTATAGGCCCCTTTTGCCAAACTGCTAAGTTGTGGGGATGTAAACAAAGTGACACTAGGTAGTGGGATAGGACAAGCACAAACACACACACACAATGGTTTCTTTTAGTTTTCATTTACCAGGAGTGGCTGTGTGGTAAGTAGCTTTCTTACCAACCACATGGTCCCAGGTTCAGTTCCACTGCGTGGCACCTTGGGCAAGTGTCTTCTACTATAGCCTTGGGCCGACCAAAACCTTGTGAGTGGATTTGGTAGACAGAAACTGAAAGAAGCCCATCGTATGTATATATATATATATATATATATATATATATATATATATATATATATATATATATATATATATATATGTATATGTTTGTGTGTCTGTGTTTGTCCCCTCAACATTGCTTGACAACTGATGATGGTGTGTTTATGTCCCCGTAACTTAGCGGTTTGGCAAAAAGAGCTCGATAAAATAAGTACTAGGCTTACAAAGAATAAGTCCTGGGGCCGATGTGTTCGACTAAAGGCAGTGCTCCAGCATGGCCACAGTCAAATGACTGCAACAAGTAAAAAAGAGTAAAAAGAGTAAGACCATTCTGATTTTGTCATTTGGTGAGTTGATTGGTCCAGTCAATAACTGTACACTTGGACAATTATCAAAACAATTTGCTTGAAACACTTGCAAGTAATTCCAAAAATATAAATCTATATCAAGACACCAATCACTACATTTTGTTTACTTTTTCAGATACGCCCCCACTTTGCAAAGAAAAAAAAAAAAACGTCTATGGCATTATTCCCACTTACAAAATGCAAAACAAAATAACGATATATTGTTTTGTAGGGTTGTGTATAGAACATAAAATGACAATTCTTGACTTTCGTTTGTCCTGAAATTAATAGATAATATCATATATATTGGACATGCCATAAAACTTTTCTTGACAGTTTATTGCAATTCTATAGGTTTTAATACATTGGTAATGCTGAAATTATCGAAGTGTTATTAGCAAAATTTGGAATTTGAAAGAGTTTTTCTATTAGTTGTTTTTGTAAGAAAACACTGTCACAAATTGACAATAAAGCAAAACCACTTTGTGAAAACAATATTAAATATTTATAACAAGAGTCATTTGATTATTATTGTTTTTAATAAATTCAGTTGTATCAGACATTTCACTATATCTGAATATAAACACAATTGAAGTGAAGTGAAGCTTTTATTGCTTTGGATTTTTACATTTTCTGTGTTTTTTCTAAGTTTTTTTTCAGGGTTATTTTATCATGGAGCTCTCAGCAAAGATGTATTATAAAATATAATTTAATTTTACTAAAATTTAAAAGTTTTCAAAACTTTTAAACTTTGTATATAGTAATAAAAGCTGAAATTTAAAAGGAAATTTGTTTCAGTATGGCCATAGCATACAAGCTAGAACCAGTAAAAAGACAAGGCAAAATAAAGCCTATAAATGAGTAACTCTGTGATGGACCAGTGACCTGTTCAGTGAGGAATGTGGTGATTTCAATCACTTAAATGCCATGGAAACTGGATTTTCTATAGCTGGATGCCCTTCCTGTCAACAAATCTTACTTTTTCCCAAGTAAGATAATATTTCTCCATAACCAAACATGTTTTCACAGAAAATTGGAAACAACATATACAGCTGGCATGATAGTAGGTAGTCCTCCAATATCCTTACCATTCAGTTATTTTATGTAAGTAAATGCACTCGATAAAGCCAGGTAACTGAAAGTATGCACACATATACACTGATAGAAGAAGGCAGGAACAATATATCTTGATATACCTTAATACTGAAACAAATAGAATGTTTCTAAGTAACTTTTCCCACTGACTGACAAGAAGCAACTTCTCATCATACTCTTACTGATATTAGTTAGTGGTATCTAGCTATAGAATGTTGGCTCTATTTACCTCTGTTCTGGATCAAATCAAGTTACCATACAGTCATACAATTGTTTGCCGAAAGGCATTTCAAACACACATATTTTAGTATTTAACCTTTGCAAGAATAAAATGAAATGAAAAAGAAAAACAGCTGTTAAATAAAGCTAGAAGAAATCTTAGAAAGTTTAATCTCACAGATGAAGTAACAGAAAGAAAACCAGACTCCTCCCACTCACGCCAACAGAGAGATAATGAATCTACATTAACGATGATGATCAGAGGGAAAACGATGATGTTTAGGAAAGGAAATTGAAAAGGAGGTGAAAGGGAAAGGAGTAGTGACTGAAATGTCATTACCTTCTTGCAGTTTAGCTGACTGATACTAGATAACAAATGATGGTAACTCTCCTCTGTCTGAAGATAACGGCTAATTTCTTGCTTGCAGTTTACACTTACCACCAACAAATGAGAATGCTACTGCCAAGAAGGATTATATCACAAGCAATCTTGAACCCACCACATACAAAAGTGATATTTCCAATATGGACATCAACCAACATCTTTGCATCTTCAAGTACATTCCAACTGAAGAACTTCAGAAGAATTAATAACAAAATCATTGTTATCGCCGTCGTTGTCGTCATCATCATCGTCATTATTTTAATGTCCAATTTTCCATGCTTGCACAAGTTGGATGAAATTTATTGATGCAGACTTTCTACAGTCAGATGCACTTCTTGTTGCCAACCCTTACCTGTTTCCAAACAAGGTGATGTTTCCCTTTAGCTAGACATACTTTCACAGAATATTGGAAATAAATGACATTCATATTCATGGTAACCTCACTAGTGCCAACATCATAAAAAAGCAACTAGTACACATGGCATTAAGGAAGGGCATCCAGCCATAGAAACCATGCCAAACTTGATGCAGCTCCTCAGCTCATTGGACCCTGTCAAACCATCCAACCCATTCCAATATGGAAAATGGATGTTAAATGATGATGATGATGATGGCTATGTTGTGTGTGTGTGTGTGTGTTACACACACACAATGAGCTTCTTTCGGTTTCTGTCTACCAAATCCACTCACAAGGCTTTGGGCAGCCCAAGACTATACTAGTAGACACCTACCCAAGATGTCAGTTCCAAGTGGGACTGAACCCAAAACTATGTAGTTTGAAAGCAAACTTCTTACCCACACAGCCATACCTGAGCTTATAAATATTACATGAAATTTGATGCTCTGCACAACTAACTGCTCCTACCAATTCTCTAACTGATAATAATCTCTTGTGAATAGGTAAAAAGCAAACTTTTTGTACAAAAAGAAATATAGATGATCTGAATGACTCAGATTATGCTTATAATTATTTACCAATATATAACTAGTACTTTGCACACTTTGAGCAGTATTTATTTTATCAATACAAGAAAAGATGAGAGAGAAAGTTGATTCTGGTAGGATTTGAACTCAGAATACAGGGGAGTAAAACTTGATAGTATGCACTCAATGATTTTAACCAATTCTGTTTTTCTTTCACAGATTAATGATAAAGACAATTTCTTGTTCCTTGTACAGTAACTGCAATACAATTTACATATAAATTCAAAGAACAAAAATGATAAAGAGATATTGATAATGTTAGGAAGTCTCTTTGGGATACTGAGTCACATTAATGAACAACAAACAACTGTAGAGCATTTCTGGCTTAAATGTATTCTCAATTATATTTTTTTCCAGCATAAATGATTATAAATATGATGATTATTTATAGTCATGATCATGATCGACTTCTTTTATAATCATTCTCATATTTATAATCCATCTTCATTCCCATTATAATCTTTATAATCATTATGATCTTCATTATCATCCTTATCGTCCTTACTGTTACTAGCACTACCCACTACCACCACAACCACAACCACCATCATCATTGTTATTATTACATCCATGTATTTCCAAGCCACCACCCACTCATGATGGGGACACATTTAGAAATGTCTGTTGCTTTCCCAGGTCAACAACTGGAAATTAATTCTTTAGTAATGCAATTAATAACCTTTGCTGAAACTCTTCAATTTGTTTTCATTGTTTCTATGGTGAAATATTCCTATTATCTTTAATTTCTTTTCTTTCGTTTTTCTTCCAAACTGTTTTACATATATTACTAATTATAGCAAGAAGTGGGAGAGCTTTTGTAATAATATACATTAGCATATTATTGAAACAACTTCTTATTAATAAATAAATTAATGGATAATATTCATTTATTTATTACAGCTGGATGCCCTTTTCTACAACCAACTACTCCATGGAAACTAAAGCAAGCATAGTTATGAGTTTTGTCTTTTCCAAAAGTACAATATGATATAAACTGCTATTTTCACAGAAATATTAAATATAGTTTAAGCATATTTAACAAGCACATATCCTCCTTTATCACTGATTCAATCATTCCTAATCATGATAACACAGTACACTAATTGTGAATCATGTTATGCTTATAACAAATTGATCTGTGAAATCAGCAATCAGCAAAAGATTCTGCTTGGACTGGAAAAGCATGCCCCAGTGACCATCTACAATGCTCAGGACAACTTGGGGTCTCAAAACAAAATCTGCTTTCCTCATATGTTCTAGTGCTCATTCATCACCGATTCATTTAACACAGAGCCTTTTTTGGAACCAAATACCCATGATAAATGCGGATATATATATATATATATATATATATATATATATATA
>NC_068984.1:24298278-24306643 GCF_001194135.2 Octopus bimaculoides
ATATATATATATATATATATATATATATATATATCAATATATTATAAACATGGTAAAATATTCTTGTATATTTGTCACTAGTAATTTGGGTATCATT
Organism: Octopus bimaculoides; assembly: GCF_001194135.2. Taxonomy (NCBI): domain Eukaryota; kingdom Metazoa; phylum Mollusca; class Cephalopoda; order Octopoda; family Octopodidae; genus Octopus; species Octopus bimaculoides. The sequence goes on from NC_068984.1 coordinate 24,298,376, forward strand.
ATTTCTTTTCAGTTTATCATTTATTAGAGAGGAAATTACATGTTCTTTGGATTAATTATTAGCATCGTTACAGTTTAGAGCAAAGAATGAGGTTACATGGTAGATAGCAGACACTAATAAGAAATGAAAGTTAAATCATGAAATTGTTAGAGGTTTATTGTAAAGCCAACACAGAATACAGATGTAATGGGAGAAGTTTTTAAGTTTGTGTTATTGTTGTTGTTGTTGTTTAACCCCAGGTCAATACTAACTGAGATGACCAATGATTGAAGTTATTCCAACTGTAACAGTCTTATCTTTTTGTATATCTAGAATTATATTGTTCAGCTTGTCTCTTTTTTCTAGGATGATAAATTGTGATTTGAAGGAGATTTAGCTGCTATTTCTGTATGGTCACTTCTGTAACTACAAAAAAAAGGTTCCATCATCCTGTGTGGTATGAAAATGGCATTTCACAGTGCATTTAAAGTCATTTTCTGGTTTAACCATTTTCAGTTAATTTACTCATAATGCCTATAGTTTTCAGCCTTAGTTAACAACTCAGAAAAGGATGGACTCTATCAACTTGACTTTTTATGGCATAAAATGTCATAACGTCTAAGATGTGCGATTGTTAATATTGAAGGTGTGTGGCTTAGTGGTTAAGGTGTTCGACTCATGATTGTAAGGTCATGAGTTTGACTCCCAGCAGCAAGTTGTGTCCTTGAGCAAGACACTTTATTTCACATTTCTCCAGTTTACTCAGCTGGCAAAAGTAAGTAATTCTGTGTCAAGAGGAATCTCCTTGAGAACTACGTTAACCCTTTTGTTACCATATTTCTTTTGAGATGCTCTGTTTCTTTCAATCAATTTTAAATATAACAAAGAATTTAGTATAATAACTTAGTTATCATTAAGCAAGTGTTAAGAACATAAATTGTGACTAAGGTTTGGTGGAAGATTTTAATTCAGAACTTATGAAAACAAGACATTTGTACGACAGAGCCAGAGGTGGTTTCAGCCGGGTTGGTATCAAAAGGGTTAAGGATACACATGTCTGTGGAGTGCTCAGCCACTTGCACATTAATTTCACAAGCAGACTTTTCTGTTGATTAGATCAACTGAAACCTTATCAGCATAGCTGACAGAGTGCCAACAGCTTTTGTTAATGCAATTATAATCTTTCAGACTAATAATCTCATCTTTAGAGAGGAAATATATTTTTAAAATCTACATCTATACTACAAAACCTGCTCAGCTAGCTAGTGTGATGGCATCATTTGAAAATTACAACAATGCAAGGAAGCACATTGTGACTAGTGGTGTATAACAATATCTGTTAGTCTTGTCAATACAGTGATATATCTATACTACATTTCAATTGGTTTGATCTCATATCATCAAGTCCAAAATGGTCCAGCTGGTCCAAAATAGGAAATCATAGATGTGTGATTAAGGAATAAAAAGGAGTGGAAAATGTTACCATCTGCATAGAAGCATTGTTAGACAGTAAGTCATTAATCTTTTAGCATTCAGACTACTCTGTCAAATGGAATGCTTACTTATCTTTTTTATCTTTTATCTTTTACTTGCTTCAGTCTTACTCTGTGGCCATGCTGGGGTACTGCCATGAAGAATTTTTAGTCAAATGAATTGACCACAGTATTTTTTTTTTAAAGCCTGGCACCTATTCTATTGGTTTCTGTGGCTGAACTGCTAAGTTACTAGGATGTAAACACAACAGCACTGATTGTCAAGTGGTTGAAGGAAATAATCACAGGTAGAAAGACACTGTCTCTCTTTCTCTCTCTCTCTCTCTCTCACACACACACACACACACACACACACACACACACACACACACACACATTTAATGCCTTCTTTCAGTTTCCACCTACAAAATCCACTCACAAGGTTTTGGTTGGCCTGAGATTTTAGAAGACACTTGCCCAAGGTTCCACACAGTGAGACTGAACCCAGAACCATATCAAACTTCTTACCACACATCCATGCCCGAGCCCACATACAGTTACATTCACTTTGTTTTTGAATTAATCATGTATTATCTTATAGCTTCGAGATTTAAATGATGTGATCATTTATCTTTACAGCAATATCATAGTGTAGGTGTGATAGGCTGAATCTGGCCAATTTGAACATAAAATATGTAGGATATTTGGGTCAGATATAGCTGGTTTAAAAGCCAAGGAGTTTAATATACAGGAGAAAAAGTGCAGAAGAAATAGCTAAACCTTAGGACACATATGAATTCATGTAGTCTAGATCCATCAGTGCAACTTGTGATGATGCAGTCTGATAGAGAACATCCAAACCAAGAGACAACGGGAAGATGGAGCCTATAAGTGAGATTTTCATACCAGACATGGTCAAATGGTTGGTCGATATCAAGTACAACAATGTTGCTTCCAAAGAGTGTCTCAAGGACAAGGAGCAACTGATTAATGACGTAGAAGAGTAGGTCCTCAGTAAATCTGGTTCGGCAAATTAATTAATGAGTTAGAGTAAACGATGCCTATTTAAGATAAGATCAGATACAAAGAAGATGCGAATAAGAAAAGTGTTACTTTTGTTGACAACAAATAGATTTTCTCTCAACCTCACCTCTTTCTCTCTTACATGATGATGACATCAGTAAACATCTTATGTTATATGATGTGGACTGTGAACAATGAAGACAATTTGCAGCAGCTGGATGCACAACACAAATTTGAAAAACAATCAAGTTAACTATTACTACCACCCCTTTCCGCGTCTTCCCACTACTACTACTGCTGCTTCTACTCCTACTACTACTGCTGCTTCTACTCCTACTACTACTGCTGCTACTACTACTACTACTACTACTACTACTACTACTACTGTCATTAGCCCAACTACTTGATCCACCCTTTCTCGTGGCATTAGGTGCTGCCAACAATAGTAGGAAATTAATAACAAAAGTAAAACTTCCTTTGATTTCGTTCCATCCTCACAGGTAAGATAGATAATACTCCAAGGAGAAGATGTAATTCACAGTAAGCAGCAGGGATAGCGTATACTTGATGAGTGTTTTGTTGGTCTGTAATGTCGGAGGAGTGAAGTCTTTTCATGGGAAAAAAACCACATGCAGAAAGAAAGAGGTTTGCAAAAACCACCACCGCCACCATAATCTGTACTACTGCTGCTGCTGTTACTGCTGCTACTACTACTACTACTACTACTACTACTACTACTACTACAAATGATGCTCATGAAATTCAGTAATCAAATGTAATATTCTAAAAACCAGTCTTTAACAACATTAATACTGGTGATAGCCTTGTTTCTTTGCATGTTTGTATGCATGTATGTATGTCTGCATGCACACACACACACACACACACACACATATATATGTAAGAATGTATGAATGTATATATGTAAATATATATCTATATCTATGTATGTATGGTCACATGTGAATATGTATGCATGTATGTATGTATGAATCTATGTATGGTTGTATGTATATATCTATGTACGTGTCTGTGTATAATTGCATGTATGTATGTATATATGTATGTATGTATTTATGTATGCATGTATTTACATCTTTATGTATATATGTATTTTTTAAAATGAAATTATTTTGTTAGAATTTGATGATTATGAATAAAGCCTGACATTCTACCAAATTACATAATTTAGCAAATTTATGTAAACGCAAGACTTTAATATTTAATCTGTTTGTCTCATATTTGTTTTCTCTACAAATTGTTATTTGCTTGGCGCACACACACACACACAGAAAAAGGGAAGAAAAAAAAGCAAATTTCATTATATCATCATCATCATCATCATCATCATTAACATCATCATTGCCATCATCATCATGATCATCATCATCTTCATTGTGATTATTACTGCCATCATGATTATCATCGCTGCCATTACTATCATCAACATCATTGCCATTTTTATCGTCGACATCATCATCAGTGTCATCATCATCATTCCTCTCTTTCTCCTCCTCATCCTCATCATCATTACTGCCATTGCTATGACTGCTGACATCGTCATCATCATCGCCATTATTGTCATCAATTACTGACAACTGAATAAGTTACCATTAATAAAATATATTAAAAAATGTTTTTGTGTTGTTTCAATATAAAAACCAAACTTTGATCTTATTCAAATTCTTCCCACCAACCTGCTTCCTTTCTACTTTTCTTTTAATATTTTTATTTTGGCTTTTTCCTTATCACTCATTTTATCCAGTATATAGCATCACTAACCAAACTCTACTGCTACCACCACCACCACAACATCCAATACAATATTTCCAAACACTAAAACCCTTATGGAAAAAAAAAAGCATTGAAACTATAGTTTTAGGTTTGAGGGAGAAGGTTTAACCCTTTAGTATTTAAACTGGCCATATCCAGCCCAAATATCTGACTTGTTTTGTTTTCAAATTGGCCAGATCTGGCCTCTCACACTTCACCTACAATGTCATTCTAAAAATAAACAATCACATCTTTTAAACTCCAAAACTATAAGATAATATGGGATTAATTCAAAACAATGTGAACAAATAAGCATTTGCATTTGACAGAATAATCGAAATGCTAAAGGGTTAAAAGTATTTTAATTGTATGGATAGAGAATGAAGGCCAGTAAACAACGACCTTGCAAAGAGTAAGGAAGAACTACTCAAATATACTTATTAGAACTAAGAATTATTTGTACCGAACTAGAAGAGTAGAAAGCATACTAAAGTAGGATAATTTGACAAGGAATGGAAGAGCAAGATGAAATGTAGTTAGATGGACAGTTCCACAGAAACTCCAAAAATGTGAAAAGACTGATTATGAAAGTGACTCTGAAGGGGAGAAAATAAAAGAGTAAAAGAGAGAACGATGAAGGTTGCTCAAGATGAACGTCTAAATGTTAATTCAGTAAATAAGGATAATTTTCTCCATTATTTCAATAAATAAGTGTCACCTTTGTAATCCGCAAGTAGAAAACATCAACTGTGGAGGGAACCTATGGAAGAGGTAGACCCAGGATGACATGGGATGAGGTGGTAAAATATGATCTTTTGATGCTGAGTCTCACAGAGGCGATAACAAGTGACTGAAACTTTTGGTGATTTGCTGAGCTTGAGAAGACACATTAAGTTAAGTGAAATCAAAGTCATAGCCAGTGCTGGTGACATGTGAAAGTCGTTCATGCTGGTGACATGTAAAAGGTACTAGTGCCACTGACAGGTAAAAGGCACCGGTGCTGGTGACACATAAAAGGCACCCATGCCAGTGACATGTAGAAAACACCCAGTACACTGTGGAGTGGCTGGCATTAGGAAGGGCACCCAACCATTGAAACCAAGCCAAAACAGACTGAAGCCTGGTGCAGCTCTCTGGCATACTAGTTCCAGTTAACCCAGCTTCCATGCCAGCATGGAAGATGGATGCTAAATGTATGTATGTTATCAATCAGTTTCATTTCTGTATTTCTTGTCAATAGAGAAAGAGCCGGACTCTAACATAGATTCAAAGCTCCTTCATTGGAACTTTTATCAACATCATCTAGGTATTTGTGCATTAGTGTGTGTGTGTGCAGTATTTGGTGTTAGTGTATGCGCAGATTTGTATGTATGTTTTATGGATGCGTTTTTATGTATATATTTTCACGTCTAGGCGTATGCATATGTATTTATGCGCAGATTTGTATGTTTGTTTTATGGATGCGTTTTTATGTATATATTTTCATGTCTAGATGCATGCATATGTATGTATGTATGTATGTATGTATCTTCCAGCATGGAAGATGGATGCTAAATGATGATGATGATGATGATGATGATGATGATGATGATGATGATGATAGTAGCAGGTTGAAAAATGTTAGCTGAGAAAGAATACCAAGAAGTAACATGATGAGGCTTGTCTTAACTTACACTGGTCACTTTTAAAAATTTGGCTACAAGACTTCAAGAAAGTGGCAGTCATGTATTAGAAAAAACTCCTAAATGAACTTGGTAAACCAAAAAATTTCTGCGGAATTTTGTTATCCAGTCAGACAGAATAACTGAATACCATAGACCAGATATCATTACACAATGACGTAAATAAGAGAAAATGCTTCCATTGAGATGTAAAGGTAATAATGTTAAGAGTAATGAAACAACAACAAGAACAATAAAGTTAGTAATCCTTCCTCAGAGAATAAAAAGATAAAGAACCGGATAATTCGACAATTCTGTTCTATTTGAACAGTGTTATGTTTGTATTTGGACAGAAATAGAGGCTCCAGCTGAACCTCAGAGCTGAGCTGAAGACTAAAGATAGGATTTAGTATGTTGACAATCAGTGTAAATATATAAACAAGGAGGTTTAAGCACATCTTTGTAAATGATGGTTGTGGTGGTGGTGGTGACGACAACAGTAGTGACGATGATGATGATGATGATGATGATGGTGGTGGTGGTGGTGGTAATCATGAATGTTGTGATGATGATGATGATGATTAATCAACATTAATCAAGAGGTTGATCAGAATGATGCTCGTGGTGGTGATGTTATAGTGATGATGATGATGATGATGATGATGATGATGATTTGTATGATAGCTTTAGTGATGAGGATGATAACGAAGACAACAACAATAAAGCATGAGGTGGGAGAGGGGGGCAGAAAATAATGGCATTGAGTTTGGTGGTGTAAACAATGATGACAAAGTTGATTTGAACAAAAGTATGTACAATGGTGATGATGATGATGATAACGATGGTGATGGTGGCACATGTGGTAGTGCTAACAATGACTATGATGATGATGATGATGCTGATGATGATGTGGAAGACAGGGATGAAAAATAACAATTAATAATAGTACTAATACTAACAATAACATCACATCAACAAAACAAACACTAAACAAACAAGCAAAAGAAAAGCATTTCTAGGAAAAAAAAAATTATTTAATGATTTGTCTTTTTCAACTTTTTGTTACTTTCTGAATTTCTCGTTACTATTTAAGTTGTTTATTTAATTCTGCTTAATTTACTCTGTGTGTGTGTGTGTGTGTGTGTGTGTGTGTTTGTGTGTGTGTGTGTGTGTGTGTGTGTGTGTGTGTGTGTGCATATCTTATATGTAAGTCTACTTGTGTACAAAGGAATGTGTGTACACACACACACATCTTTATAGAGATAGATAGATAGATAGATAGATAGATAGATAGACAGATGCATACATGTGTAATGCTTGTTGATATGCTAATACATGCATAAGTGTATGCAATTATGTGTGCACATGTCTGAGTGGATGTATATGTAAATATATTCATTATATATGAGCCTTTGAATATGTATGAGCCTAAATGTGTTTATATACATATATATGAATATATACATACACCTATACACACACACACATACATAGATAGCTACATACAAAAACATACACACACACATACATATAGGCATGTACATATACTGAAAGCATGCGTATGTGTGTGTATGTACATGTGTATTGTAAGTTAAGATAAAAGCCTGTGTTCATATGATGTATGATGCATTTTTTAACAAGTAAAACCATGAGTATTGATATTTAGGAATGGTGCCAAGTTTGCAGAGTCAAGCAAGTGAAGCATCAACTGTCTGTTGGGTTCTGTCCAGTGTTGCAAGCTTGTCTTCGCTAATGCATGTGGACATAGGGTATAACTTTTACATTTTGTGATAATAGCATCCCCATACCATCGTTAACAGAAGTTTGGGTTGGTGGAAGCGGTGGTCAGTGCGCTCGGAAGGTATTATGTGAGGTGTTAAGTTGTATTGGGAGGAGTGGTGGTGATGGTCGTAGTATTTGTGGTTATAATAGCAACAAAATTCAAATGTAGCTGCACAGACACATGTGTATGTGCGTGTACATGTATACACACACACACACACACACACACATATATATACATAAACATGTTATATATATATATATATATATATATATATACACACACATTATTATCATGTAATGTCTGTTGTCCATGCTGGCATGGGTTGGACAGTTTGACTGGCACGCTGGAAGACTCCAGTCTGATTTGGCATGGTTTTCTATGGCTGGATGCCCTTCCTAGCACTGACCACTTTGAGAATGTAGTGGGTGCTTTTACATGCCATGAGCACAGGTTCCATTTGCATGACACTGGGGTGCATTTATGTGCCACCGACACGCCACATATACACACACACACACATATATATATATGTATATACATATCTATATCTATCTATCTATCTATATATATATAT
>NC_068984.1:24306877-24311264 GCF_001194135.2 Octopus bimaculoides
ATATATATATATATATATATATATATATATATATATATATATATATATACACACATATATATATATATACATATACACATACATATATTTACATACATTCATATATATACATATATATTATATGCAGTTACATGCATATGTGTATTTTATTTTTGTACGTGTCTGTCTGTCTGTCTCTCCTCCTCTCTCCCTTCCATATATGTTGCTTTTATTTAATTTTGTTACTTTTTGTCTTCTTCACACCACAACAAAGTTCAAATGTAACTACGCGCACACACACACACACACACACACATACACCCATATACATACATATATACAAACATACACACATACATGCATGCACACATATTACATGCATGTGTGCTCTCTCTCTCTCTCTCTCTCTCTCTCTCTCTTCCATATATGTTGCTTTTGTTTAATTTTGTTGCTTTTTGTCCTCTCCACACCACAACAATTTTCCTTTGTACATTTAATGGCTATAATAATAATCAATTGGAATGGGTGAAGGAAAGCAATCAAAATAGAAATTTAAATATGATGTTAGCCAAGTGGTTTGACCACTGGTGTGAATTAAGAGGGATAGGTGCATCTGACAATGTTCCAGAACAGATTAGTGATCACTGCTGCAGTGCTTCAATAGCCCCTCAATCTATCATCGTTATGTCCTAGTTTCAGATCCCAAGAGAGACCAGCTTTTACTGCTAATGTCCTTGAGAAAAGCATTAATGCTACCCTGCAATGTCTAAATAAAACGACAATACTTTAGTACAGGCTAACACTTCATGTTAGTTTAGGAGCTCATAATCTTTTCTACTCTAGGCAAAAGGCCTGAAATTTTTTGGTGGGGTGCAGTTGATTAAATGGACCCCAGTACACAACTGGTACTTAATTTATCGACCCCCAAAAGGATGAAAGGCAAAGTCGACCTCAGCAGAATTTGAGCTCAGAAGGTAGAATTACTTACATCAGTGGCATAGCGAGCATGTGTGCCAGCCAGGGAAGCCCTGAAATTTTCACCCTGCCCTCTATATAGGCTTATACAGCAGACCTAAATGTGTTGCCTCCATAAAACCTTCACTCAGGGCAAACTGTTCCCCATGTCCCATTCCTGACACTCTACAACCATATGTCCACTTTGGACAGATTTAAGTAACATCAGCTTCTGTGTAATATGTTCAAATTGTAAGGTGGTGAGCTGGCAGAAACGTTAGCACACCGGGCGAAATGCTTTGCGGTATTTCATCTGCCGCTATGTTCTGAGTTCAAATTCCGCTGAGGTCGACTTTGCCTTTCATCCTTTGGGGGTCGATTAAATAAGTACCAGTTACGCACTGGGGTTGATATAATCGACTTAATCCGTTTGTCTGTCCTTGTTTGTCCCCTCTGTGTGTAGCCCCTTGTGGGCAATAAAGAAATAAGAAACGTTAGAACACTGGGCAAAATGCTTAGCAGTATTTTGTCTGTCTTTACGTTCTGAGTTCAAATTTTGCCGAGGTCAACTTTGCCTTTCGTCCTTTCGGGGTCGATAAATTAAGTACCAGTTGCATACTGAGGTTAATCTAATTAACTGTCCCCCCACCCCACCCAAAAATTTCGGGCCTTGTGCCTAGAGCAGAAAAGAATATGTTCATACAGTGAATAAATAGCATCCTTTCTTTTTATCTTTTATCTTTTGCTCGTTTCAGTCATTAGACTATGGCCAAGCTGGGGCACCGCCTTGAAGAATTTTAGTTGAATAAATCGACCCCAGTACTTATTATTGTTTGTAAAGCCAGGCACTTATTCTATAGGCTTCTTTTGCTAAAATACTAAGTTACAGAGACGTAAACACACTAACACCAGTTGTCAAGCAGCAGGAGGGAACAAACACACTAACACACACACACACACACACATGCATGCACGCACACACATAACAGGCTTCTTTTATTCTTTCAGTTTCAGTCTCTCAAATTCACTTACAAGGCTTTGATCAGCTTAACGCTAAAGTTGAAGACACTTGCCCGAGGTGTTACACAGTGGGACTGAACCTCAAACTATGTAGTTGGGATGCAAACTTCTTACCACTCAGCCACAAATGCACCTTTCCGATACAAAAAAAAACAGAAGTTTTAAAGAGCCTCTATAGAGTCACTAGAATATGACCAATGTAATTTAATTATGCAGTGCCTGAAAGAAGGACAAGATTACCATAGTTGGAATGTGTTTTATAAGAGTTCTGCTCAACTAGGGTTGATCTAGAGCAGGGCTAAACAACTATAACTTCAGTTAGAAGTATTATTATTGGTTTTTCAGGTTACGTATAATGTCCTTACATGAGTCTTTATGAACATAGAGGTTGAATGTCTTTCCTTGTACAGCACTGAAGCCATGCTTATCTTGCCTCAGTTGGAGACATACTGACTTTGGTTTTAGCTTGCCTCAAATATTTGGTGTTATTTTGGAGATCACAGGGAAGTATCTGCAAGATATCTTCTGTGAAAATACGTCCACTGATTGTGGCAATATTACCTTGCTTGGAAACAGGTGACGTTTAGCAACAGGAAAGGCATTCAGCTGTAGAAAATTAGCCTCAACAAATTTTGCCTAATCAATGCAAGCATGGGAAAGTGGACACAAAAAAAAAAACATGATGATGATAATGATAATAGTGTTCATATGGAGTCAAGTGATCATATAAAGCTTGTAACAATCATAAAATTATTATAAATGTGTGCTGGAAATAAGAGCAGTGATGGAAGAACGGCCAGTTTGCAGTATTGCTTCCATCATCACCGCATTAACTCATACATTAGCGATGTTCTTTTGCCCATGGGACCATAAGACAGCAGTACTACATGCTAATGAAATACTCATAAATTATACACTCTCCTTGCAATTTACAGATGTAGACAGTATCGTGTGGTTTGATGGAATGGGTTATCAATAGTTGAGTGCCATTAATGAGAACATAGCACAACATCAGTGAAGGGATATGAACTGTCAACTTCTTTTATATTGCAGTCTGTTAGTTTGTTGTAGCTCAATAGAAACATCATTATCATCATCGGTCTTTTTTGTCTTTTTTTTTTTTTTGTCTGCTTTCAATGTTTGCATGGGTCAGACAAAATTTATTGAGGAACATTTTCTATATCTGGATGCCCTTCCTGTAGCCAACCCTCACCTGTTTCTCAGCAAGGTAATATTTCCCCATCAGAGGACATATTTTCACAGAAGACTAGAAATGAAGGACACTGTGTATGATAGTGACACTTGCTTAAAACCATCACATGATGTCAAGACAAGGAGATACAAACACATGCACACACTGGCAATCCATCGGTTAGAACAACAAGGGCTCCAGTTGATCCAATCAACAGAACACCCTGCTCATGAAGTTAACATGCTAGTGGCTGAGCACTCACAGACATATGTACCCTTAACCCTTTAGCATTTAAACTGGATATTCAGCATGACACAGTGTGACAAGGCTGACCCTTTGAATTACAGGTACAACAGAAACAGGAAGTAAGAGTGAGAGAAAGTTGTGGTGAAAGAGTACAGCAGGGTTCGCCACCATCCTCTGCTGGAGCCTCATGGAGCTTTAGGTGTTTTCGTTCAATAAACACTCACAACGCCCGGTCTGGGAATCGAAACCGCGATCCTATGACCGCGAGTCCGCTGCCCTAACCACTGGGCCATTGCGCCTCCACTATCACCATGTCTACACCTATACTAAAGCATACACCAAAAACAATTCATAGATTTTACAATAAAATTTAGTTATTTTATTTAATAATTTACATGAACTAATTTCAAACATGATTGAAGTTTTAAATCGGGAAAGTAGACAATGCAATGAAATTAATTACTTTGTGTATTAAAAACATAAAATTTTCATACATTCACAATATAAACGTATAAGTGCAAGAACCCTACAAAGCAGCAAGTTCCAGTAGAAAATGTCAATTTAGTCACACACACACACACACACACACCGGTGTAGTTGCTATTATCTCCATTCTCAAAAAATTCTTTTAATGTCTGCAAGTTAACATGTCTCTGATGTATGAGAGCATTACAAAATTTTATGCATATGTGGCTGTGTGGATAGGCAAAGTCAAGGTGGTTCAAAAGATTGCTTCCCAACCATGTGGTCTTGGGTTCATTCCCACTGAGTGGCACATGGGGCAAGTGTCTGCCACTACAGCCTAAGTCAATGGAAATTGAAAGAAGCCTGTATATGTATGTGTGTACGTGTGTATGTGTGTGTGTGTGTACGCACAGTGTGTGTCTGTGTTTGCCCCCCCTACCACTACTTGACAACTGGTGTTGGTTTGTTTACTGTCCTGTATTTCAGCACAGAGACTGATAGAATAAGTACCAGGCTTAAAAAATAAGCACT
>NC_068984.1:24311274-24324244 GCF_001194135.2 Octopus bimaculoides
TAAACACTTCAAAGCAGTGCCCCAGGATGGACGCAGACCAAAGATTACAAGCAAAAAAAAAAAAAGGGAAAAAAGTACAATCCGAAAGATGGCCAGGGCATGTTCCACATCTTTAAAATAAAATAAAAAAATTCTGCTAGAAGCTTCTTATCAAAACAGTTACTCAATGAAAGTACAAGAGAAATGATGTTGTACTATGTAGTAAAGAACAAAAAATTATGCATTGTTATGAAGGTCAGCTGTCCAACAGCTGTTAATTTGTGTCATATGAAGGGAACTAATACAGCTTTTGAACCCAAATTATAGATATTTTTCTTTTTTTCTATGTCTCTCTAACTATTAATCCAATAAATTATATAACAAAATATTGATGTAATAAACACAAAAATAAAAACGTATTCTAATTAAACACAATAATATATAAATAAATAAAACAAGACACAGTATCATATGGCATAGATTGACTTAGTCTTGAAAAATTTGTAAAATATTTAAGATATCTTTAGTTTGAATTCACACACATATACAGACATATGCATGCACCTGTCTGCCTGTCTGTCTGTCTATCTGTCTATCTACCTATCTATCTATCTATCTATCTATCCCTCCCTCTCTATGCATATGTGTGTGTTTTTACTTCCGTCTTAGCAAAGGTGGAGGTATTGTTTGCAGTTGTGTTTGTTTGTTTGTCCATGGACAAGGTATCTCAAGAATCGCTGCATGAATTTGGATGAAACTTTCAGGGATGTTTGGCCTCATGACTGGCACAAACTGATTAGATTTTGGGATCGATGCTGTACCAAACAAGGATTCTGGATTATTTTTCCGGTTTTTTTACTTAATTTTTGAGAGCAGTCGGGTTCATTTTTAATATTCTTGTTTATGAGAGCAATCAAGTTTATTTCAGATATTCTCATTTTAAAAATCACCTCTGGTTAATCATTGAGAGGATGTTGGTGTTACCTTGGCGGAGGTTTGTGCCCTCTGAGTGCTCTTGTTTTATGTTTGTTTTTATGTCAAGTTATATGAAAGCAATTTAACATTAAACTGAAGGATCACTCAATACTTTTAGTAGAGTACATGTTTATTAAACATTTACAAGGCAAAGCTTAGCAGTGACGTTGAAGGATTTCTCTGATGATAATAAATGAGATTCTAGAGAAGTTGAATTGCATCTGCACTTTTTAAAACAAGAAATAACAACAGATGATTCTGTTACAGAGGTCATGAATAGCACACATAATAGACAAGTCTTAGTTTTCTGCGACAGAATACAAAATATGTAAAAAAAATTGTGTGTTAGCTGTCCACTGTATAGAAACAAACAAGTGATTGAACAAACAAGTGATTGAACAAACAATAATTGTACCATGGAGTACATAATTCAAAATATTCTTTTTAAACCTTTTCTTACTATATTTCTGTTGAAATACCTTACCTTTATTTCAATTAATTTTGAAAATAATCAAGAATTTTGTCGTTATCAAACGACTTATTAATATTAATGCTTATTAATATAAAATGTTGATGGAATATTTTAATTTAGATAATTTTAGAAAAGGAAGTTCACATAATGGAATCAGGAATGGTCTCAGACAGGTTCATGTTGAAAGGATTATGACAGTAAAGTGTAGTGGGTCAAAGGAGAAATCAGTTGTTATTTCTAGCCAGTCATGCTGGCTGGAGATGCGAATTACATGTAAACTTAGAGCTTATGAATCTGAGAAAGTGAAAGATTATGGAAAAATGAGCAGCTGGTAGTGAGATATTGATGAATGCATACAACCTTGAATAGTTCAACTCTGATAGAAAAAAAAAATGATGAGAATGATGTATTATGGGCAATAAAATGATATGAGTTGGGTAAGAGTAAGAGTAATGAGAGCAAAGACAAGCCATGAAAGCTCCAAACAATGTAGACATACAGCTGGAGACATGCTTTGCAGACATGTTAGTCTGCAGACAATTGTCTGCTTATAATAAAAGGGCATGATTGTATCAGCTCCTGATAAAAATAATGACTCACAGAATGGAAACTGAAGTATTTAGCTTCTAGATCTTAGATTAGCATTAAAAAAGAAAAGAAAGAGAAAATCACCACTGAAAATGGTTAAATAGGTTCAGACACATTTATGAAATTTATTAAAAGCAAAAAAAAAAATGTAAAACAGAAAAAGTGGTCACTAGAAAATAGTGTTGTGTTAACACTAGTCTGATAGTTTGATATGTTAAAAGACAAATAAACAAAAAAGAAAAGATAAGCAGATAGAGAGATAGATGGAAACCTGGAGAGAGTGACATGTAAGAGAGAGAGAGAGGGGGTGAGAGAGATCACACAAAGAACAAAGAAAACAAAAACAATACATACACATAAATAGACAGACCCATATACACAGGAGTCAGTGTAAGTGAAAGAGATACATAGATAATAACATAGAAAGACTGAATAATAATAGAATGATTAACTATATAAACTGTGTACATCTAGCTGCATAACAGACTGTTGGATGGGTGGACAGACATACAGACAGACAACCTACTCTTCTCATTCTGCTTGACTGCTTGACTGATTGGCTGCTTGGCTGCTTGGTTGATTGGATTAATCAATTGATCACTGGTTCAATGGATTGATAATTTTCTAATGCATAAAATTTTTTTGGTAGAAATTTGTAAGCAAGAAAAAATTCGAGAACAGTTGCAGCAATAGACCACATGTAAGTAAATTTCATCAATGTCCATCAAATGAAAAAGATCACAATAATAAGTGAATAAACCTAATTGGTTTCACATAATTTCCTTCTGTTTATAAACTTATAAGCCTATTGGTAAATAAATCAATTCTATTTTATTTCATCATGGTTATCTATTTAAACAAAAAGAATAGATTTAATAATTGGCTCAGATCATTCAAATATTGACAGGTACCCCCTTCTCTTTTGACCAGACAAGAAAAGATATTGTGAAAGTTATGTAAATATTATTTGAGATTAATGAAGATATTATCAAAAGTTAATATAACTGGTGCAGATAATCAATAAAAAGCTTATTGGTTGGTTTCTGAACCTTTCATGAAAAACAAAACTAAAAAGACAAAAAAATTTTTTTTTTTTTTTTAATATTTTAAAGTATTAAAAAATGTATTTATATTCTGCTTTGAAACTTTTGTTGACACAAAATATACCAAATTTGAAGTCTATGATGTCCCTGGAGGGAAAACTAGTTTATAGCATAAAGACCTGACAGTACTTAATTCCTTGATGATGTCTAGTCTAGGTTAATAAACACTTTATGTAATTGGTAAAACAATCATATTGATGAATTATAAATCACGTATGATTTCCTCTTGGTATTTTGGTGTTAGACAGGTTTGTGTTATAAATGCTAACATCTGTTAACTTCCTTCTGAGTCCAGTTAGAAATTAGCAATTATCCCTAATAACCATGTTTTCATCTAATATTCTCCTCATCTAACTAATATTAGTCCACTCAGTTTAAATTAAGCCAATATTGCTTTTAGACTACTACCTTGAAGATTTGATTCCTAATTACTCTCTGAGATGTTCTGTTATCTGTAGACTTATTGGGGCAACACTGATGGTTTTGTATTCATGTCATCATTATCCATGTGCAAAACAGAGACTATTTCTTTCTGATCTAAATTCATAGAAGGCTTTGTGTTCAGAACTGTAAATTAATGAAATATATGTATACAGTAACTTTACTGTATATAGAGTTGAACAGTTGTTGTCTTACAATAGATCAGCTCTCATTAAACTGAGTTTTAATCAAAAGCATTTAATATGGTGTATAATCAAAATACTATGTAATTACATAATGTCTAGCTACATATCAAACAGATCTATGATCAAAGTTATTTGTATACAATAGGCATAGGAGTGGCTGTGTGGTAAGTAGCTTGTTTACCAGCCACATGGCTCCAGGTTCAGTCCCACTGTGTGGAACCTTGGACAAGTGTCTTCTACTATAGCCTCAGGCCGACCAAAGCCTTGTGAGTGGATTTGGTAGACGGAAACTGAAAGAAGCCCGTCGTATATATGTATATATATATGTATGTATGTGTGTGTGTATATGTTTGTGTGTTGTGTTTGTCCCCCCAACATCGCTTGACAACCAATGCTGGTGTGTTAATATCCCCGTAACTTAGCAGTTTGGCAAAAGAGACCGATAGAATAAGTACTAGGCTTACAAAGAATAAGTCCTGGGGTCGATTTGCTTGACTAAAGGTGGTGCTCCAGCATGGCCACAGTCAAATGACTGAAACAAGTAAAAGAGTAAAAAAGTAATAGCTTAACTGTATATGGTATTGAAATGTTGCCTGGCTATAGATCAGCCCTGATCCAGCAGAGGTACAATCGAAAGCATTTGTATAGAGTACCATCACTGTATATACTGCTGAGATATTGCAGTCAAACCACAGAATAACCCTAATCAAACAGACCTACAATCAAAAGTATTTGTGCAGTGTACCTTCACTGTATATGGTACTCACAGTATTCTTTTCTACTCTAGACACAAGGCTCAAAATGTTTGGGGAAGGGGCCAGACGATTAGATCGACTCCAGTACGCAACTGGTACTTAATTTATCGACCCTGAAAGGATGGAAGGCAAAGTCGACCTTGGTGGAATTTGAACTCAGAATGTAAAGACAGACGAATTACCGCTAAGCATTTTGCCCCGCATGCTAACGATTCTGCCAGCTCACCGCCTTCTATTGTATTGGTACT
Organism: Octopus bimaculoides; assembly: GCF_001194135.2. NCBI lineage: Eukaryota > Metazoa > Mollusca > Cephalopoda > Octopoda > Octopodidae > Octopus > Octopus bimaculoides. The sequence continues at coordinate 24,316,021 of NC_068984.1, forward strand.
TATAGTATTGAACCATTTTGATATATGGCAGCATTATAACATAAGGTGTTGATTCATATATTAAAACTGCTAGGGTAAAATTAAGGAATAGTTTCAGACATTGCTAAATCAGATTGGAGCCTAGTGAAGCTCTCCAGCTTACCAGTTTCAGTCAAACCATCGAACCCATACAAGCATGGAAAAGAGACACTAAATGATGATGAGGAGGAGGAGGAAAATGAATCCTTTTGATACCAACTTGTCCAAAACTGCTTCTATAATACAAATTTTCACTTTTAAAATGATCTAAATTAAATCTCTCAAAACTTCATGTAAATTTGCTACAAACATTGGCTTCATAATGAAAAATTAATTTACTAAATTTTTCAATATTTTCAAAATTAATTGAAAGAAAAACAACATATTTTAACAGAATTATGTTGACTAATGAGTTAACAATCTACCTTTGTGTGACCATTCTCTCCCACCCCTCTGAGCTGACTGAAGCTAACAATATCATTTTAAGTCAACAAGTAAACTTCTATGTAATTATTTTATCTACAAGAAATAGCAGTTAACTCACTCTCAAGTTACACTAAAGAAAAAAAGAACTCTAGTCATCACTCATAAGTATAACTTTGTAGCATGGTATATACTTTTACTTTTGCAGATAGTTTCTTAGGTGCCTATGTAGTCATGAGCAGACATAGATACCTCTTAATCCTCTTTCCTTTGACAAAATGGAACATCAAAGATGTGATAGTTGGAGAGGGAGAAGGCTGTACCAGCACATAGCTAGTTCTCATTTTTGACTAAATGGACTGAAGCAACACAAATGAAGTGCATTGCTCAAGGGTACAAGGCACTGTCCAGTCCAAGAATAGAACCTATAGTATTATGATCATGAGCCCAACGAGTTCACTCTACCATCTTCACAAACAAGGAGGACACATAAGATGCACTGTGCCTAGGAAAATGACAGGGATATTAAGGTTGAAACACCATTGCTCACGGAACCGCTTAACAACCCACAACAACACCGTTAACACAGGCCTTAACATACATTTTATAACCTAAGAAAACTTTGCATTCAAAACATCTGAACAAATATTCAATGGTAAAACAAAAAAAAATCTCAGTTGAAATCCTGTGTATTTGAGAAGCTTGTTTTGCAAACACATGGTCTCAGATTCAGTTCCACTGTGGCACCTTGAGCAAGTATCTTCTACCATAGCCCCAGACCAACAAACACCTTGTGAGTTTGGTAGTTGGGATCTGTATAAAAACTTACCATCTTTGTGTTTGTGTGTGTGTGTGTGTGTGCACATGTGTGTGTGTGCATGTGTGCATGCACATGCGTATGCATGCATGTGGACTGCTTGACAACCAATATTATTTTGCATCCTCATCACTTAGTGGTTCAACAAAAGAGACTGATAGAGTGTGTAATGTACCAGACTTAAAGAAAATTAAGTATTCAGATTGATTTCTTTAACTAAACCCTTCAAGGTAGTGCCCCAGCTTGGCCACAGACGAATGACAGAAAAAGTAAAAGAGCAAAAGTATATGTAATGAATTTTCTGCAATGTGTCAGTTAATTTCCCATTTATTTAACTTGTGTTATTGCAATTAATAGAATTTTTAGCATTCTTAGTGCACAACACAAAATTATTTAATTTACCAAAATAATCTGCTTCTCATAATGTAAAATAAAACACAATTTATTTAATGAAGAGCTCATAACATCGAATAATAATAATATTTTTGCACTCAACAGTTTTCTGTTTTTCTCATTAAAAATCAATAGGCACCTAACTTGAAGCAAACAATATTAGACCATTTGAAAAGAAGACGAATGCTCTTGGGGATTTTTGTAATGTTTAATTAGTGAACACACTTTGACCTTTTTTTTTTTTTTTTACAATAGTCTCCTTGGGCCAATGAGGGAACATCTAAAGTTGCACAAGCCAACAAAGAAGTTTCCATGCTATCATACAGCCCAATGAAGAGAACTCTATATTATAGCTTGACCCAATGAAAAACCTTCTATGTCGTTACTTGACCTGCCAGAAACAATAGCCAAATCTCCCTCAAATAAGGCCTAACCATCTTCAATAAAAAGAAAGATACTTTGAATACATGTAGTATTAGATGTATTAAGAGACAGATGGTTGAAATTCAGACGCGTTTGATCATAAGTTTACTTGTTCAGGATTGGCCTGGGATTAAATAACAATCTCTTAAATTTCAATCTTCTCAGTCAATATTTCAGTTTTTAATTGCATAATAGTTACTATACACTTACTACAAATATAGAATTCATTTGATTAAAAACGCCATATTTCTAGAATGAAATGAATCAACCTACTATGTAATACTGATTCTTATTTTGTTAACCCTGAAGGGTGAAAAAAAGCAATGTTCACATCAAATGATCAAACAAATCCAGAGGTTATTGGTTAAATATTGAATGGTATTTAGTTGGTCATGAAATTATTTGAGACACTCCATTCCTCTTGAATAAGTAAAAATAAACCATTATTTGTAGCAAATCAATCTTTTATTTTTAATTCCAAAAGCATTCAAAATGATGGGAGGATATTTTTGGACACTTCTGAAGTATTTCAATATCAAAATTGTTCTGTACCCTGTTTAGTAGCACTAGAATGCTTTAGGAGTATAACTGAAGCAAAAGCTGAAGAAAAGAGCAGTCCCAAGAATTTTATCAATTTTAATAAATTTAAGTTACTTCTATGTTTTTGTTTTAGACATTTTCTGACCATATTTTTTCAATGAAACATTGTTTATGTTTCACTTTATTTTGAACAAAACAAAAAAAAAAATTGGAGGAATTTAGTATAATAAATATTTCATTATTAAGAACAGCTTAATAATTTGAAACATAAGAGGTTTTTGTATAAAATTATGAGAGAAGTATTAATTTAGATATGAACATTTTAAAATAAGGTTTTGTATCAGAACCAGAGGTGGTTTTATTATTTGATAAAAATCCAGTTTCAAGAAGATTATTTTAATACAAATATTTGAAATAGTTTTGTGCAATGGATACATTAATTTATTTTCATGCCAGCATGGAAAGCAGGCGTTACACAATGATGATGATGATGACTTTGTTGAATATGTGAAATATATCTATGTCTTAGTTGAGCGTATGAAATATATTTAAATCTTGTGTGTGTGTGTGTGTGTGTGTGTGTGTGTGTGTGTGTGTGTGTGTGTGTGTGTGTGTACACATACACACATATACTACTGAAAGCTAAATATACATACATACATATATTACAAAGTATAGTGGTTTTAGAAAAAAATAAAGCATGTTCCCTTTATGTAACAAACAACTATAAGACATAACAAGAGGGAAAGTATCCCAAATAAAACACTGTCTCAGAAAACTCATCAAATCTGTGCTAGCAATGATGATGCTGAGGAAGAGGTCTATGTCAAATATCATCTTAACATCTGCTTTCCATGCTGGCATGGGTTGGATGATTTGAGATGGAGCTGGCTAGCAGGGAGCTGTCCAGACTCCAGGCATCTGTCATGGCATGGTTTCTATGGCTGGAGTCCTTCCTAACACCAGAGTGTGCTGAATGCTTACTATGTGCTACCAGCATGGGTGAATTTATGCAACACTGGCACTGGTGCATTAATGCAACACCAGCACAGGTGCACTAATGCAGCACCTGCATAGGTACTTTTTAAGTGGTACTGGCACCTGAAAGGACAAGTCTGTACATGGGGAAGACAGTAATTTTGTTACTTAGCTTGACATGTCTTATGTGGTGTATGGTGTATATAACTTATTAGTTCATTGGAGCACAAGTGAAAACATCCTCATTCCTCTTCAAATTATATTTATTTTATAATCCAAACTCATCACTAGAGGCTCATACTTTTAATTGCAAGGTAGTCTAACCTTTTATAATATGATATCTATTTTCACCAATATGGACTGTGTAGTTAAGAATTTCATTTTGCAACTGCAGAGTTTCAGATTCTATCTCACTTCATCTACCTTGAAAAAGCATCTTCTACAAAAGTCTCAAGTAACCTCAAGTTGACCAATGTATAATGAATGAAATTTGATACAAAGAAACTGTACTGAAGCCCCTTGTATACGTATATATATATATATATATATGTGTGTGTGTGTATGTATACATAAAAATAAAAGATGTAAACATCAGTGAGAAAAACAAGAAACCAGCATTCAGATGAAGTCCTTTGTAATATTTCTTCCACCCAAGTTGCTATACAATCCCTCATCACTCTTACCATCATAAATGCTGCAAACCAGTGTTTAGTCCATTGTAAACCTGTAACAAACAAAATGTTATACAAAAGAAAATATAATTAAATGACTTAGCCATAGAAACAGTACAGTGCCAGTGACACACACAAACTGTTAACCTTTTAGCCATTAATCTGGCATTCCGAAGCTCAGCTAGTTGCAATATATGTAAGATTAATTGAAGTTATTCCCACATCAATTTACATTATACATCTCAATAACATTGAATGATCAAACAAATTCTATAAAACAGATTTGAGTTTTTCGTGTTCAAAATATATCTTGAATAGAAGTACAGTACAGAATGTGATTCATTAATCACTCAAGTTAGGAATCATGTCTACCTGAACAAGGCGATACAAAACCATTCCAATTTATTCTTCATTTTATAGAAAACTTTATAGATGCTACAACTACAGTATCACCAAAATTTAGCTTCAGCTCTATGTCTAACAAAAGATTCACCTAAAAACAAAGTGTGAAGACTTGCATATGTAACTGAAATAGTTAAATATCTCTTGCTGAAGGTATTGGTGAAGTATTCCAGTGTATTCATTTCTTTAGTTACTACATTTAGCTCAAATCTTCAAATAGATTTACAGTACTAACTCTATATATAAATGAAACAGTAGAATTAGAGGAAATAAGAGATGGTCCATATTCACAAATGATAGTAAAAGACAAACAGTATTTCTTATGACAGAATAATTTATTCTGCTTTCTTTTATTTCTGTTACTTTTCTTTTACTTGTTTCAATCATTAGACTGCAGCCAAGCAGGAGCACTGCCCAGAAGAATTTTAGTCAATTAGGTTGACCCCAGTACTTATTTTTTAAGCTCTATTAGTCTCCTTTGCTGAACTACTAAGTTACAGGGGCATGAATACATCAACACCAGTTATCAAGTAGTGGTGACAGGCAGACACACACACACACACACAAGCACACACACACACACTATATAAATATATATATATGACAAGCTTCTTTCAGTTTCCATCAACCAAATCCACTCACTAGGCTTTGATTGGCCCAAAGTGCCATGTAGTGGGACTGAACTGGAACTATGTGGTTGGGAAGCAAACTTCTTTCTACACAGCCACACTGCAAATCTTCAGTAAACTTTTTATATGCAATTTATATTTAATATATGTGGATGAATGCCACTGAGATCAACTTTGCCTTTCATTCTTTTGGCGTCAATAAATTAAGTACCAGTTGCATACTGGGGTCAATCTAATCGACTGGTCCCCCTCCCCCAAAATTTCAGGCCTTGTGCCTAGAGTAGAAAAGAATATATGCAGATGAAGGGTTGCATCAAGTGACAGGATACAGTGTTGGAACAGACTCAACCTTATCTATGAAGAAATAATTAATAAAATATATACATACAATATTAGATATGTACATATATATACACAAGGGTACTACATGAATACCAATATCACTAAAATAGTCACAAATTTATGACAGACATGATAGGAAAAAATATCAACGAACAATAATAAATTTCGAAACTGGTACCAGGTTGACCAGCATTTACTAGTTCTGACCCAGTAGAGGTAAGACATTATTATTGTTCACTCATATTTTTTCCTATCATGTCTGTAATAGATTTGTGACTATTCGGTATTTTTCAAAGTATTTTTTGACTTCTATTTTTTAGTGATATAGATACTCATGTAGTACCCTTGTATATATATATATGTACTTATCTAATATTGTATGTATATATTTTATTAATTTGCCTGTACAACTGATAATTCACTTACCACTCATGATGGTATTTTAATAATATCATCCCTATATTTATTTATGAAGAAATAAATATAAAATGATAAGAATACAAATAATAGTCTTTTCTACCATAGGCACAAAGCCTGACATTTTAGTGGAGATGGCTAGTTGGCTACATTAACTCCAGTGCTCAACCAACACATTTCTATTGACCCCAAAAGGATGAAAGGCAGAATTTGTACCCAGAGCATAAAACCTGGAGAAATACTGCTAAGCACTTTGTCAGCTCAAATAATAATTGCTTCAAATTTTGTCATAAAGCCAGTAATTTTAGGAGAAGAATAATCAATTGCATAGGCTTCAGTAAATGAATGGTACTTTATTTTATTGACAAAAATTCTGTACCAAGATTTAAGTCTAAATTAGGGGTGTGACAAGAGCCATTTTAGCAGCATAAGCCCCTGGGCAAATCAGTGCATTGGGCCCTATAGTATTTATTCATTGACAACAAATCACCAACATAGCAAAAATGAGTTGTACCTGTAATTCACAGGGGCAGCCTTGTCACATTCTGTGTCACACTGAACCTCCCTGTGAGCTACATCAAGGGTATGCATGTCTCTGGAGTGTTCAGCCACTTGCACATTCATTTCCCAAGCAGACTGTTCCATTGAGCCGACCAACTGAAAGCCCCATCATCGTAATCGACAGAATACCAGTTTTATGGTAATTCCTACTGGGTCATTGAATTGTGTAGTATCCTACTGTAAGACTTTACTTAGCTTGAAATAGGTTTGGCAGTATGGTGAAGTTTACAGTTGTAAACAACAACTACACTGTACATATGATGTGTGCTTCACTGATTTGCGAAGAGTTTAAATTCTACCCTAGGTGTACCTTGAAAATCAATATTGGTTAATCACTTGTAAAAGGCATTTGATAACGGAAAGTCAATCCACTGAGATAAACAGGTATTGATTAAGTACCATATCAATAAAGATATGTAGATTGATATCTCAGTTGAATGTATAATGCTATTTAGTTTTGATGATATGTTGTATGGCAAACATAGCTAACCCATATCATCATGGAAATATCAAATGTTAAAATGATAATGATGATTAAATGACAAAGCTGATATGATAATGTTAATGCTAAGCTGATAATGCTTTATATTTTTTAGTTTGTATTTGTTACTAGTAGATGGCTGTCCATAGATTTGCACAAAATTAGAATATATTAGCTTGATGAATTGCGCCATGCTGAAATAGAGTTGAAAGAGTTACGCTAACATCAGTAGTTTCATGTTATTAAATTACAGTAAGTGATCTAGTGGTTTTATTTCCATCAAATACTAGATGATGACAAGGTCAAAAAACTTTTTCCCACCAATTCCAGAGGATGTCATTAGAAGAAGATGCTTCTGATTATATGGTTATTACCAAATGTGGCAACAGGAAAGGAAAAAAAAAATACAATAATAATTGTGCAAAATAAATAAAGCTATAAGTCGGGTAAATGGAAACACAGAAGAGTTGACATTACAGATTTAGACAGAAATACAGGAAGGAATATGAGACAATTATGGAGAAACAAAAGTGTAAATATTTAAGGAGAGAACTGAAACAAAATGTAAAATAAACAATAGAATATATGTAGGGAAGTGAAGTTGAAGCAGTTTGGTTATATCATAATTTCAAATTTCTATACCACACACACACACACACACACACAAATAGGAGATGAATCCCATATCAATTTCAATAGTAAGTATTCCATTTATTCGATCAACTGATCTATCAATCTAATGTGTAGCAATGAAAGTAGGTGTGTATTCCACAGGCAGGTAATTTTAATATATTCGGGTAAAAATCAGTGGGTGACAGATCTGACATTTAAAGTACAGATACAGTCCATCCTATGTATTTTCTGTCTACTAAATTTCAACTCACAAGGTTTAGATCAACCTGATGCTATAATAAAACACACACACACGTTTTAATGAAATCAAACCAAATAATGATATTTTGAAAACATTTTATATATATATATCGTATCAGGACAATTACTCTTCATAAGACAATTCCTCCCAACGACAACTACTCACTATGACAATTACCTCCTTTAGTTAATTACCCCCTCTCCAATATATTAAGAAGTTTTAAATCATCATGTTGTCCTCAGGGGTAATTGTCCT
>NC_068984.1:24325670-24328536 GCF_001194135.2 Octopus bimaculoides
ATATATATATATAAATATATATATATATAAATGTGTGTGTGTGTGTGTGTGTGTGGAGTGAACTGACTGTGAGCTCTGTTTGATTCTTTGGATCCTATTTCTCTGTGTGTGTATGTATGTATGTGCACGCCATAAGCTTTCACACAAATTCCACTCATAAGAAAACAATTGTCGAATCAGCTGCAGAGTGAAATGAAATCAAGAACCATGTGGTTGCAAAGCAAACTCCTGAACTATACAACCTTCAATTTTTTAGACATTATTCATTGAATTGTAAATATTATCAGCTCCATTGCCATATATTCAACGACTAAACTAAACATGCTTTATTATTTGTTAGTCACAGTCTATTTATGAAATGATTATGGATTCATATCATTGGTTTCCAAGTAACCATTTTTGAAATCTGTGATGTTCTGTACCTTCAACAAGTGTGTTCTCTGATAAATTGAGATAAAGTTTAGTTATGTTTGTTAGCTGGTTGTATTGGCAGAATCTGAAATGTTACCAAGCAGTGCTGATAATATCAGCTAATAGCATCACATTTGGTATTATTTGATAACGGTACCCAGACATTCACTGACATTAGTGGTGTGACTATTATTGCTACTAGAAAATGTATACAACCTAGAATGTCTAAATGCCAGAGAGTAGAAGATTGCAGAAGATTAGAAGAATGGGTAGAGCATCAGATAAAATACCTTATAGTATTTAGTTACAGCTTGTTATGTTCTGGGTTCAAATTCCATTGAGGTCAACTTTGGTTTTCATCCTCTGAATGTTGATAAGATAAAGTACTAGACAAGTATTGATGCTAATTTAATCAATTGTACACCTCAAAAATAATGGTCATGTACCTATGAAATTAATTCTATTGTTAGTAGGTGGATTGGCAAAATCATTCAAGCAGAGTGGAAGATGAAATGCCATCCAGTTTGAATCATGCTTGAGTTGACATTGCCTGTCATCCTTCTGAAGTCATCATCATTGTCATTGAACATCGATTTTCCATGCTGGCATGGGTTGGACAGTTTGACAGTAACTGGCAAGTCAGAAATCTGCACCAAACCTGCTGTCTGCATTGGCTGGATGCTCTTCTTAATGCCGACCACATTACAGGGTGTACTGGATACTTTTTATGTGGCACCAGCATCAATGAAGTTGCCAAGTATCTTGCAAAACAAGACCCCTCAACTGAAAGGAGTAGTACAGAGGGACAGAAAAAGGAGTCTTACATTAGAGGGGAAAACTTGGTTACCTCAGGTGGGGAGAGAGAGAGAGGAGAGAGAAGAAAGAGGAGAGAGAAGAAAGAGGAGAGAGAAGAAAGAGGAGAGAGAAGATGGATGTGAGAGAGGGTGAGTGGACCAGAGATTGGGGAGGGTGAGTGGGTGGGTGGGTTCATAAGATTGTGAAAGGATAATGGTAAATGGGGAGGAGTAGATAAAATAAGTAACAATCACATAGTGGTCAACATTATTGACAGTACCTCATCCAAGAAAATAGTGTGATGATGTGCTTGTAGATAGTCAAGAATTTTCAATGCCACATAAATATCAGGTATGTAGAAATATTAGAATAGGTATGCTAATTCAAAAACTGTTACTAATTTAAGAAAATAACTAAATAAGTTAATTAGCTCTGGAATTGGATCTAGATGCAGGTTTGGCTGTGTGGGTAAGAAATTTGCTTAGCAACCATATGATTTTGGGTTTAGTCTCAATGTGTGGTATCTTAGGTAAGTCTCTGTTATAGTCAGAGTTTAACCAATGCCTTGTGAGTGAGATTTGACAGACTGAAACTGTATAGAAACTTGATGTGTGTGTGTGTGTGTGTATGAGTGTGTGTACATAAGCACAAAAGTAAACACATGCATGAACACATGAACACACAGATACACATATGCACATGCAATTGAGGGTGGATTGGTGGTACAGTAAAAATGTTAATCTAGCTTTTTTTTAGGCTCTAAGTTCAAATCTAACCGTGACTCACAAAGGAAGTAGACTTCATCCATTGCCCAATTTAACATCATCATCTGGTACCTTGGCACCTATCTATTCTGTTGCAAGCATTCAGACAAGGTTTGCATATACTTCTCTCCTTCTGTCTCACCATCCAACCTTCCAAACCAATCATGGAGGCCCAGTAAATGGTTATGGATGATGCTTTCCTTCATGATTAAAAGACACAAAAAACAAATCATACTTCAGATACTATATGTTCAAGGGACAGCAATAAATATCAAACTCTTCTAGGATAAGAGCAGGTAAGCACAGAATAAGTAGGAAAAAATAAGCTAAGAAACTATTGATGAAATACCAAAGTGACTGATAAGTGGTTTGTTGTGGAGATGAAACTTTCTGATACAAGGATTGACTAATAGTGTAACATAGTGTTGGGGTTGATATATGAGAAACAAACACTGAAAACCTACAGATATTGAAGAGAACTGAGTAGAGTGAGGTTAGTTGGATGTGTAATGTGATAGGTTGGGTGAAAATAAGTTGGAAAAGCAAAGAATTGTTAAAGAAGCATGTTAATTTATGTAGCAAGAGTGATTGCATGGAAATAAGCATATCAAATGAATATATGATGCATATTAGGTGAAAAGCTACTGCAGATTTGTAGTAAAAAAACAATATTCATCATCATCATCATCATCATCGTCATTTAACGTCCGCTTTCCATGCTAGCATGGGTTGGACGATTTGACTGAGGACTGGTGAAACCGGATGGCAACACCAGGCTCCAATCTAATTTGGCAGAGTTTCTACAGCTGGATGCCCTTCCTAACGCCAACCACTCAGAGAGTGTAGTGGGTGCTTTTACGTGTCACCCGCACGAAAATGGCCACGCTCGAAATGGT
>NC_068984.1:24328841-24344460 GCF_001194135.2 Octopus bimaculoides
TCTCACGCACAGCACATTTCCAAAGGTCTCGGTCAGTAGTCATCGCCTCGGTGAGGCCCAATGTACGAAGGTCTTGCCTCACCACCTCAGCCCAGGTCTTCCACGGGTTCCCTCAACTGTTAGGGTGTGGCACTTTTTCACGCAGCTATCCTCATCCATTCTCACCACATGTCCATACCAGCGCAATCATCTCTCTTGCACACCACAACTGATGCTTCTAATGTTCAGCTTTTCTCTCAAGATACTTACACTCTGACGGGTATTCACATTGACATTACACATACAACGGAGCATAACCATATTGGGTGAGAAAAACAATATTGGACCTTAGAAGTTTGAACTTCATAGACAAAATGAAAACAGACTGCAAAACTTGGAAAGATACTTTTACACCTATCGAACACATGTTAACAATGGTGGTGGTACTAATGTTTGCGACAATAACAATAACAACCAGTTTAAAAGAATAAAGGGTAAAAAAAAACAAAAAACGGAAAATGAGGAAGAACAAAGATAACTTGGCATAAGTTCATATTAACACAATATGACTGTTGGTTCAATTTTAGTTCTTTTGTACCAAACTAGTACAGTGTTATGTCATTGGAAATGATAGTACGGATAAAACAATCACTGAACAAAGTCTGCTTGGCTGGATGGATAAAAATTGCAAAAGAAGTAGAGGCATTTTAATAATCTATAATAATGCAAGTATATTATTTCATCAATACAGAAATATCAATTATTAACATTACAGTAGCTGAGTGCAATAGAGTAGAAAGTAAGCTTGTAACAATCCGAGTTTACAATTAAATTTTCATTCCTAGTTGTAACTATTCCACTATTCCCTTTACTTAATCTTTTATGTCTATGAGAAAAGCATGACTGCACAAGTTCTATTTCCTTCCTACTTAAGCTTCATGCTTACTAGAAGACAGCAATACACTAAATAAAGAGGAAGGATAAAAGAAACATCTTTTTTTCAACAGTTAAGTCTGAGAAAAAGGAATAGTGAGTACTCTGGCAGACAAACTCAAAATTTCTCACCAGCTAAAGAAAACCAAATATCAAGACATGGTCAACAAGGTCATTATCAAGGGATGGGATGCAGCCTCATACACTATTGAAGTCAGCTGTCAAAGCTTTCCACCTAGATGGTTCACTATTTCCAGTAGAAGATTGGTCTGAAGCCCAAACAACTGAAGAAAGCCACCAAGGAGATAAGCATGGCAGCTGAAACCAGTTGAAGGTAGTTGTGGCTGACAAGAGATCATAAGGGGGAACCCTTCCATAGGCAATGACTAATTCAGTCCTCACTGCCCCATTCAGATGAAGTGTATTAGCTAAGGGGCAAAACACTTGAGATTCCAGAACAGCTGCTGATGATACATTGCAATGGATTCAGAAAAAAATGCAATACCTTTGAGTAACTCCTGCAGTTTCTGCATGGGGAAATGTTTATTCTACCTTCATCCTCTGTCAGGTTGATATGCATAGAAAGTGTGCCAAGCAGGAAAGGGTTTCAAAGGATTGCTGTTTGGGGATAAAAGTTTTGAGTGATGTGTTTGGTGCAAATTTTGAGAGAAAGATACAGAAGGACTTACAAGAGAAAGAAAGAGAGATGGATGAATCAGGTGACACTGGAACTGATGCACAATGTTAGAATTAATAGCATGAAGATACACCATATTGGTTTTTATCTTTTATTTGTCTCAGTCAATGAACTGCAGCCATGCTGGGGGAAAACATATCAACTCCAGTACTATTTTTTGCTGAACTGCTAAGTTACAGGGACATAAACAAACTGGTTGTTGGAGTTATCAAAGAGTGATGTGGAACAAACACAAACATATGCATAGATGTGTCTTCCAAATTCACTCACAAAGCATTTTCAGCCCAGAACTTTAGTAGAAGATTCTTGCCCAAAGTGCCACACAGTGGAACTGAACCTAAAACCAAGTAGTTGCAAAGCAAGCTTCTTAACCACACAACTATCCTGTGTATGTTATTTAATTTTTTTTGTTTAATTTTTATTTAAATACTTTCAATGGTCAGTCAAAGGTGGATCCCCCATGGCTGGTCAACTTTAGACTGAAGATATGACCCAGATGCTTGTAATAGAATGGATTTCACTAAAGGTGCAAATCGGTCAAGATGTAATGTGTTTTGTGAAGGTAGCAGAGGAGCAGAATCATTAGTGCATTGGGCAAAATGTTTAGCAGCATTTTTTCCAGTACTTTATATTCAGAGTTCAATCTTACCAAGATCAACTTTTCCTTTTATTCCTTCAGGGTCAATAAAATAAAGAACCAGTCAAGTACTGGGGTTGATGTAATCAACTTGCCCCACCCCTCAAAATTTCTGGCCTTGTACCTTGCAACAGACTGATATCCTTTCAGGTGGGGTTTTGTGATCTCAATCACTTATATGCCATAGACACTAGGTAACTGGTTGTATGAGTCTTAGAGCTCAAGAAGAAAAGTGTGACTGTGAGAAAAGTTTTACTAATCAGTTGGATGGCAAATTTATTCAGAACGTTGTGTGGCTGCAGCAGCCAATTTGTCCAACAATATGTGAGAAGTACTTCCCTCTCTCTTTAAAGAACATTTTAACAAGCCATTTCACACCAAAATAATCTCGAAGGAGACAGGAAACATCTTGTGTTCACTTAAGCTTGAGTAGAGTTTCATAGCAGGTCAAGCTAACATTGGTGCCAGTATTTAGATTGCAAGGTTAACAGCTGATTAAAGACCATTTTTTTAATTGTGCTTCTGACAACTTAATGATCCACTTCAATTAAAAGTAACCAGGTCATTGCTATTATTGTTTCTATTATTTAACACTGGATCAACCCTAATCAAGCAAACCTGTGATCAAAAGCATTCTAGCCATAACCATCTTATTTTATTTTTTCAAACTAATTAACCAGTGTGTCCTTTCTTTGTTAAAATGATAGGATGCAATTTGGGTAAAATTTGGTTGCTATTTTTAGTAGATCAAATGACTGTGTAGACTGGTGGTTCTCAACCAGAGTCGTTATGACCCTTATGGGCCTGTACAAGATTTTTTTTGTTAAGGTTTATGTGCAATAAATTGGCTACACTTCTACATTGCACAAAATATCTTAACAATATTTTTTAATACAATTCCTAATAATATTTAATTACAAAAATATAATATGATTTTTTAAACATCAAATGGCTATGAGGGTTCACCCAAATAAAATAGGAACCAAAGGAGCAAAAAACTGGTTGAGAACCACTTGTGTAGGCCTTCCTTCATGGCTCAAGAGAGATAAGTCACTGATATAAAAAAAGCTATTAGGTGAAACTGAAAATGGACAACACCAACCAAATAAGCAAACCTTCAATCATCAACGTACTCCAACTAAGCCTTTTCCTATACAGCATCCACCTTGTTTCTTCCATCAACACAGCAAGAGTCTGGTCCTCTTAACTTGCCAAATTTATCACAATGAATCCACTCATCACCACTTTTACCCCTACTATATATTCCCTGCCATTTGGTCCTCATGCTAAACACTTTTCCAAATCTTTATATCACACAACTATATCATTCTAAAGTTATACAGATGTCCATACTTTCCTCCTACAAACATAAGTTCAAAATAAACATCACCCATAAAGTTGGTGCTCCAGAATGGCTAAGGCAAATTTAAGACAATATCAGGTTTATCAGACTGGCAGTGAAGAAAATCTTCAAAGACTACTGGAATAAAGTAATATAATTTGTGCGATGCCATTATTATTCTAATATTATTGCATGCTTGCATGTGACTGAGTTTATTTAAGGCAGCTACTAGTTTGATATAACAGTTTGACCAATCAGTTAAATAAAACTTTTGATCATAAAGTTGAAACATTGAATCATAGTAGTGTAAGATTTTGACTAAACCAAAAGAAATTGATAGTTACTAAAAGGGTCATATTCTTATCACAACATCAAAAGTTAAATAAATCTAGTCAAGGTTATTCTACAAGATTATGAAAGCCAGCTTGTCAGAGAATTTCATGAAATTTGATGGAACTGAAGGACAGAGTGCAGATGATATGGTTCATGTAAGACTCTTAGATGACATGCTAACATCTGAACATCAGGCAAAAGTATTAGAATATCATCGATCAGGTGATCTGCAGCTTAATGTATGCAGTGAATGCATCCAATGGCTTAAAATGAAAGTAATTAAGAATGATCTTGATATATCTGAGTCACATGCTAACAAGAATAAATCTGATTATAAATGCCTCTTATGCGTGGGTATAAGCATGCACCATCAAAATGTTCTCTATTTGGTAAAAACTTATATTAACCCTTTTCATATTGACATGCTTCATACTGCTTCTGTCTAGTTCTATGCCACAAACTTCCAATTTAAATTCATCAAATTTAAACCTTCCAATAACATTTCATATTAATCTATGTTTTGAACACCAGCTTAATTATGATTAAGTTATTTCATGAAATTTTCTAGTATTTTCAAAACTGACTGAACAAAATATCATATTTTAACAGAAATATGGAAAAGAGTGGAGGAAATTTATAAAGAAGATTCTACAAGTATTTATGAAATTGTTCTGAAAAACACCACAATAGTCAATGAGTAAGTCAACTTGTTAAAGTTAATGTTAAAATGCAAAATGACATTGGCAGTCAGATAAATGTTATATCTCAGAACATGTGGATGGATTTGAATAAAGTAATTAACCAATCTGAAGAGAGAGTAAAATCTGAGACTGATGGCTCAGTCATG
This sequence comes from Octopus bimaculoides, assembly GCF_001194135.2. NCBI lineage: Eukaryota > Metazoa > Mollusca > Cephalopoda > Octopoda > Octopodidae > Octopus > Octopus bimaculoides. The sequence continues at coordinate 24,333,610 of NC_068984.1, forward strand.
GAAATTTTGATAAAATTTGATGTATTAATGGAAATTGAAAAGAGAGTAGAGGTTATGAATTTGTAAATGTTATGATTTCTGTGTACGAAAAGAAGAAATTCATGGCTTACTTGGTTGGTTTGTTATAAATTTGTGTGATTGAAACTCCTGGACAAGTTTAGAAATTAAGATGTTGTAAGGCTTTACAAAGGAATGCTACTTTGAGGTAAGCCTAATATCAGTACACATTAAACCATTAGCCACAGTAAAGCTGAGGAAACTAATTAACAAAGGTCTTTTGCATGAAGTATCTTCCAGAGTGTCTCCTTTAGTGATTGTGCAAAGGCGGATAGAGATCTCAAAGTACATGAAGACTACAAAGTAGATATTCAGATTTTTATCCAAATCCAAAAAGTGAATCAATATTTCCTTCTCTTTCTGGCATGATATTTTGCTAAATTAGATTTACAAGGGACATATTTTCAATGTTCTGAAGCAAAAGAAGTTACAATAACAAATACACTCATGAGCCTTTTAGGATGGATATGTATTCAATACAAAATTAACAGAGCCACCAATATGTCTCGGACAGAAAATGAACATGCTGTAGGAAACGATACTCATAATACTTTCAAGATAATATGTACTGGTGATAAAACTGCTAAAAATGCACACATCCACATTCGTAAGATCATAAAAAAGATTACAATTATCAAACATAATGAAAAATAGAATTAAATCTGTATTGGAGACTGATGACTTGTCTTTTAGTGGTACAGACTGACAAAGGTGTGTATGCCACTCACAGGATCATTGTTTAGTAGTAAGAATTATGGATGTGAAACCATGAAAGGATAAAACGAATTTAGAATCTTTTCTTGGACTTGTTAATTTCTATGAAAGATTTATTGATCATTCTTCAGATCATATATCATATCAGTGTTTGGATCATTTCATAAATCTGATGTCCCATTTGCAGGAGGAGTTCAATAACAAATGGCATTTGAACATATAAAGCTGATACTAGTATCAAAGCCAATGGTCCAGATTTATGATGTCATAAAAGAAGTGATGCAAATGAAAAGACCCTATCAGAAATACTCTCACAAGACACTCATAGCCTACCATATTTGTCAACAGCATTTACCATAGCAGAAACAAGATACTCCAATATCAAAAGCGAAACATGGTAATTGCATGGTGCATTGAAAGAGTACAACATTTTCTGTTTGGTTGAAACATTTAAATTGGCCTTAAATTTTAGGCCATAGGAAATTATTTTTGGTAAAAAAATTGTCATTTACTCAAAATAACATATTTAAGGCCCATTTTAAAATGGGCCTTATATATAACAACATTTGACTGTGAAATTACTATATGTAAAAAGATTTCATATACTTATATGTTGATGCATTATTCATCATCATCATCATCATCATCGTTTAATGTCCACTTTCCATGCTAGCATGGGTTGGACGATTTAACTGAGGACTGGCGAACCAGATGGCTATGCCAGGTTCCAATCTGATTTGGCAGAGTTTCTACAGCTAGATGCCCTTCCTAACGCCAACCACTCCGAGAGTGTAGTGAGTGCTTTTACGTGCCACCGGCACGAAGGCCAGTCAAGCGGTACTGGCAACGGCCACGCTCAAAATGGTGTATTTTATGTGCCACCTGCACAGGAACCAGTCCGGTACTGATGATAAGAATTTATTAATGATGCTGGTTTCTGCACACACAGATTAGAGTCTCATTCCTCTTCACTCATGCATTAGGCCTCCTTCTTCTCACCTCACCACCACTGGCTCCTGCAGACTACCAAACCATACCATCCCTCTCTCTCTACTCCTGCTACATCCCTCTCTCTCTACACCTGCTACATTCCTCCCACTTTTTCCTGCATCCCTCTATCTCCCCCAACTCATAGCTCTTCGCTCATCCACCCTTCTACCCTACCCATTCTCACAATCTGCCCCACCATCCCCATATTCTCCATCCCATACAACCAAGCATACCAATTCTTCAAACTCGTGTTGTGCCTTGTGGAGCCACCTAGACACCTTATTGCCATTATCTGTCTCTTGCAGCCCCTAACAGTTCATTTTCTCTCCCTCCCACTTTCTCAGCTAGATGAGTAACCATGCAGATTCTCAATAAGAACCTGCTGTGTCTCACCTTCAATCCCCTTGTCCACTCACATAAAGCCGAGACCCTCAGTAGTGCAGGTGCTATGATAAAAGCACCAAGTCCATATTGTAAAGAGGTTGGCATTAGAAAGGGCATCTGGCATTAGAAACCATGCCAAAACAGTCACTGGAGCATGATGTAGTCCTTGGACATGTCAGATCCTATCAAACCATCCAATTCATGCCAGCATGGGACATAAACATGAAATGGTGATGATGATGATGATGATGATGATGATGATGATGATGATGATGATGATGATGATGATGATTGGATGAGTGTAATTTTGGTGGTGATGATTCTTTTATACATCTTGTAGAAACTGATATTATAAAACATGATGATATAAAGTTGGAAGCTGTCAGTGATAATATTTTATCTGGTATATTAAAAAGGATTTTTAATAATAATTGGACCAATTGTTCTGTTGCTTAAAGACCATTTAAGTCATAGAAAAACAGATTAACAGATGAGAACCCTTGTGTAATGGAGAATCAATTGTTCTTTATTTCAGAACATTAATGAACATGATAAAAAAAAAAAAACTGTTACATGGTGATGTTCCATGTAATTCAATGGCAACAAGGAATCAGTTGAAATGAAAAATCTGGTGGCTAGGCTACTGCGAAGATTTGGAGTGGTATATAAGATGCCTGATATGATAGAATAAAACATGGATTAGTTCATACAGATCACATATGGCCTAAAGAAATTAAAGCATGGTTATGTGTGCTTATGCATCATTAAATCAAGAATTATGGATTGTTCTTAGCACATTGAACCTAACAGTGGGTAACCGGAAGCAATAAAAGTTCAGAAGAAAGAAATGGAAACAGTTATGATGATAAAGATGATGATGATGACGTTGACAACGATGATGATGCCGATAATGATGATGATGACGACAATGATGTCGATAATGATAATGACAACGACAATGATGATGATATTAACAATGACGATGATATAAGTGATGAGTGAGGAAGATATATACTAACTGAAAATAAACATAGATACAATATCTATGGTAGTTAACAAAATACAGAATCAGTCCTTTAAGGTTTCAGTGACATTCCAGACTCTATTAATAATTAAGATTGTGATTTCACAACTGAAACAGGAACAAACATTACAAATGATCACAGACACATCTCAAATAATGAAATGAACTAAACCAATTCAATTCTGGGAGATGTGATGTCATTGTTATGCTAATATTATTGCATGCTTTTTGCATGCTGGCACATGATTGAGTCTGTTTTAAGGTGGCTACTAGTTCAGTGTAACAGCTTGGCCTGTCAGTTGAATGAAACTTCCAAACATAAAGGGATCACGTGCGGCTACAGCTGCATTTGGATAAACACTGTACAACACAACAAAAATTAATAAAAAATGGTTTTGTTCCAGCTTTCGGTGCTCAACCGAAACCCTCCCATGAACAAAGCTGAGGTGGGAGGGGGGAGTGATTTAGAGAGTGAGAAGAGGGAGACAAAGAGAAAAGTTTCGATCAATTATTGCATTGGAAAGTGGGATAATCTCCAAAACATCATGGCATAATTGATTACAATAGAAATAGATATATTTGTTTGCATATATGTAAGTAAATATTAGCTTTTAAATTCTGTTTACAGAATTTTTGATGGTGCATAAGTTATAAAACCACATATCTAAACACATTTATCAAAAGCATGTCTTTAAGATATGAACCCCAAAAATATAATGTTGAAATAAAACATCCTTGCACGAAGAATAAATAAACGCATTTCATGTGTGTGTATGCATACATACATACATACATACATACATATATATATATATATATATATATGACCTGTGTGTTTTCTGTACTCTGTTTATCATTTTGTCCACGTTTTTTTGCAACGTCCTGTACCCAGATATGCATCTATATATACATGTAGATGTAGGTATGTACATACATGTACTCAGTTATTATTTGTATTATATATATATATATATATATATATATACATATATATATACATACATACATACATACATACATACACACATATATATATGTATGTGTGTGTGTGTGTGTGTGTGTGTGTGTATCATGAATATATAAAAGGCAATTTTGATAAGGTAATAATACCTGACATGGAAATGTTCATTCTAATGACATAATTGATATCATCATCAGGTAAGAGATATCACTACCTGATAAATATAACTTCATCCATTAATAACACTGAGGGTATTGAACTTTTCAGTTGAAGACATTTAGTTTTGTTTCACAAAAGAAATTGACAGAATATTAATATCTTCATTGTCTTATTCCATTGTTTTCTATGTTAATATTGGTTAGATAGGTCTGAGAATTGAGATTTGATTGACTTTGTCAGCTCTGACTGAAACAGACTCGTTCAATCATATGTAACTGATATTGCACAAAGGGTCAATAGAATAAAGCACTAGTGTTAAGTACTGGGGGCAAGTTAATCACCTGATAGAAATCACCATCATCAATATCACCACCACCACCATCACCACTGCCATGACAATCATCATCATCATTGTTGTTATTATTATCAACATCACTCAAGGCCTTGTGCTTAGAGTAGAAATAATAATTATCAACTTCACTAAGGTGTCAAATTGGCAGAATCATTAGCATGCCAGACAAAATGCTTAGCAGCATTTGTTCAGCATTTACATTCTGAGTCGAAATGCTGCCAAGATCAGCTTTGCTTTTAACCCTATTGGGGTCAGTAAAATAAAGTATCACTTGAGCAATGGTCAGTGTAATTGATTAACACCATTCTCCTAAAATCTGCTGGCCTTATGCTACAAAGCCTTATCAACATCACCGCTGTCACTACCACATATCACCAAAGGATAGGTTTTCAAAATTACCTTTGTCATGTTCCTGACTACAATATCAATTTATTCTTTATATGATTTTAAATACACTTAAGACCATAAAGAGTGAAAATATAGTTGTTTTTGTGCATATTATATACATCACAATATGAAGACAGAGTTGCAAGAGAGAAATATTAACCATCTGAACAAACCAAGGAATGAATGGGCCAATAAGAGAATTTCCACAAGGTGATTTAACGTCTTAATAATAGCAGCCAAATTTTCTTCAAATGATCATCATCATCATTTAACGTCCACTTTCCATGCTAGCATGGGTTGGACGATTTGACTGAGGACTGGCAAGCCAGAAGGCTGCACCAGGCTCCAATCTGATATATATCTATATATATAGTTGTTCAACTGATGATGATGATGAAGATGATGAACTACAGCAACAACATGATGAAGAAAAATACAAAAATACAAAAGATTTCTTTGAAGGGAGCATAAATATAAAAGCACAGTTAATTGAAATGATGGGTGTGTGTGTGTGTGTGTGTGTGTGTGTGTGTGTAATTTATTAGGAATTTTTACACACAACATTCTGTAATAAAATTTTTAAAAAAAGAGAAGGTTGATGTGTCATATCCCATGGACAGGAATACATCAATCAAAGAGACAATACTGAAACTGAAGTAGAAAGTTTTACAGATAGGCAGCGAGATCATTGTACATGGATACACTAGTGGACTCCTGTTGTTACAGGAACTCTAAAAGTTTTTGTAGTTGTTTAGCACCAAGACAGCTTTGATCGATGGGACCTATAATGAAAGATATTGGGAGCCATCAACACCCAGTCTTCTTTCATGAGTATAATGTTCCCCAACATTTTTTTTTTTTTTGTGCTATTAAACTTATTTCTGACATTGAACTGAAGCTATGTTGTGGCATTGCCTTGGAGGGTTTTAGCCAAACGGATCAATCCCAGTGCTTATTTTCAAAGTCTAGTATTTATTGTTTTAGTTACCTTTTGCCCAAGTTACAGGCATGCAAACAAACCAATACCAGTTGTTAAATGGTAGGAAGACAGATGTTGTTGGCACTATGTCGAGGGTTTCAGTTGATTCGATCAGTGGAACAGCCTGCTTGTGAAATTAACGTGCAAGTGGCTGAGTACTCCACAGACACGTGTACCCTTAACGTAGTTCTCGGGAATATTCAGCATGACAAAGTGTGACAAGGCTGACCCTTTGAATTACAGGCACAACAGAAACAGGAAGAAAGAGTGAGAGAAAGTTGTGGTGGAAGAGTACAGCGGGGTTCGCCACCATCCCCTGCTGGAGCCTCGTGGAGCTTTAGGTATTTTCGCTCAATAAACACTCACAACGCCCAGTCTGGGAATCAAAACCACTGGGCCATTGCGCCTCCAGGAAGACAGATACAGACACCCATACACACACACTTCTGTCTACTAAATCCATTCACAAGGCTTTGGGTGACCTGGAGCTATAGTAAGAAGATAATTGCCAAAGACGTCACACAGTGGGACTGAACCTGGAAAACATGTTGCTGGGAAGCAAACTTCTTACCACACACTCATGTTCTTTTTAAAAATATTTAATCTAGTAGGGTGTGATTTGACAGACATTCATGTATTGTTTCTAGCAGGTTGGGTATAACACTCTTTTACTGAATACAAGACATTTTCACATAAAGAAATATTCTAAGAACCTTTCACATTTTCACCAGCTTGCTTTTGAAAGTAATTGAAACATTAAAAGATGCACAAAATAAGCACCCATCTAGATAGTAAAATAATCCTTCAAAATGGCAATCACATCCACAGGAAATTATTGACCATTGGAGAAACTATAATAGAACTAAAACAAGAGCACTTAGAGAGCACAAACCTCTGCCAAGGCAACACCAACATCCTCTCAGTGATTAGCCAGAGATGATTTTTAAAAATGAGAATATCTGAAATAAACTCAACTGCTCTCAAAAATTAAGTAAAAAAAGCCAGAAAAATAATCCAGAATCCTTGTCTGGTACCAGATCGATCCCAAAATCTAATCAGTTTGTGCCAATCATGAGGCCAAACATCCCTGAAAGTTTCATCTGAATCCATCCAGCAGTTCTTGAGATATCTTGTCCACGGACAAACAAACAAACAAACAAATACGACTGAAAACATACCTCCTCCTTCGCTAAGGCAGAGGTAATAAAGTATAGACGAACCCTCTTCATTCTTAAATAAATTCTTTTAAAAACAAATCTCTCTAGATTTTAATAGTGACCATTCTAGTAGTTTGATCCATATAAGTGGTTGAGTACTCCACAGATTTGTATCCTTAACACAATCTTCAGGCAAAAATCAGCATAACAGAGTGTGTGACAAATCTAAACTTTTAATCCTTCAGCATTGAGATTATTGCCAAATATAATGCTTGTTCATTCAAATTGTTTAAATCAATCATGCATTATCTTGTAGCTTCAAGACTTCAATGATGTTATTGTTTATTTTTAGAATTATATTGTAGGGTAACTGTAAGAGGTCAGATCTGACTGGTTTGAACAGAAAACAGATATTTGGCAAGATATGGCCAGTTTAAATGCTAAAAGTACAGTTTATTTTATGGGTTTCTGTACAGTTTCCACTCCAATCCCAACCCAAATTTTACTCACAAGGTTTGAGTTGATCTGAGGATATAGGGACCTTGAGTTCACCCAAAGCCTTGGTAAAAGATATTTGTTCAAGAAGTCATTGTAGTGGAATCAAATTTGGGAACATGGAGGTGCATGGCTTAGTGGTTAAGATGATGGACTTATGATCATAAGATTATGGTTTTGATTCCTGGACTGGGCAACATGTTGTGTTCTTGAGCAAAGCATTTCATTTTACATTGCTGCAGTCCACTTAGCTGGCAAAAATGAGTAATCCTGCAATGGACTGGCATCATATCCAGGTAGGGGATATATATATGCCATGAAACCAGCCCTTATCAGTTGGTCTGACCCAAGAAGGTAATTTTACCTTTACTTTTTAAACTTGGGAGTGCATGTTTCTAAAGTAAACTTGTTCACTATATTCAGCCATAACTGTACCCTGCTAAGTATACATAAGATACACAGGCAGAAACACACAAAGATAATGTAATTAATTATTATGTATATTGTGGGAACCTAGCCAATACCCAAGATTGATTATAACAATCTGGTATGGTGCAAAGTAAAACAAGACACACTTTCACACACACACACACTCTCACATGCGCAAACATGTACACACACATACACAAAAAAATAAATAAGCTGAAAGAAAATATAATAATGATGATAATAATGATAATAATGGTGATGGCAGTGAGGGCAACAACGATGATGATGATGATGATGATGATAACGAATTCTGTCATAATAGAGAGGGTGAAGTTTTTACTCGTTATTTTATTGATTAGCTCACAGTGTAATTGACTAGCCCCTTCATGAAATACACACAAATATTAAGCTTGCATAATCCTAAGTCAAAACATATTGACAAGTGGATATACTTAGAAAATAAATCTGAGTCGCAGTGTTTGTGGTGATCTCAAAGGTCACCACACACACACACACACACACACACATAATTACATCCATATATCATGTGTCTGATTGAGTAGTCTACTGACAACTATGATATTGATTATTTTGATTTTTTTTTTACATGACACACAAAGGTCATGAGATTCATTCATTTTTTTTTTTATCTCTTTGTTTGCTTATTTATTTATGTGCCCCTGGACTGGCCCTTGTGCAGGTGGCACGTAAAATACACCATTTCGAGCGTGGCCGTTGCCAGTACCCGCCTGACTGGCCTTCGTGCCGGTGGCACGTAAAAGCACCCACTACACTCTCGGAGTGGTTGGCGTTAGGAAGGGCATCCAACTGTAGAAACTCTGCCAAATCAGATTGGAGCCTGGTGTTGCCATCCGGTTTCACCAGTCCTCAGTCAAATTGTCCAACCCATGCCAGCATGGAAAGCGGACGTTAAACGACGATGATGATGATGCTGATGATTTTTGCTTGGTCTGGAGGAAGCAGCTGTGCCTTTGGCCTTCACAGGCCCCCAGGTAACATGCCATTAATATTTCACTGAAACAAGGTGGTGTGCTTGTTAGCACGCCGGGCAAAATGCTTGGTAGCATCTTTTACACACTAATGTTCAAATTCTGCCAAGGTCAACTTTGCCTTTTATCCTTTCAGAGTCAATAAAATAAATACAAGTTGAGTACTGGGGTCAATGTAATCAACTTACTGCCTACTCTGAAATTGCTGGCCTTGGGCCAAAAATTTAAAATCAATATTTCACTGAAATAGTTCCAAGTCAACATCTGCAGGAAAGATATGTCAAAGGAGTGAATTCCAGAGGGTTGATGCTCTGAGAATCCAAAAGGTTGATGCTGTACCAACCAATACACTGAGCAGCACAGGAGAACATAGAGCTAAAACAAGAGATACTCTGAGAAGAAAGGATGGAACAAATTGGTTGGAGAGGGAGGGGCTGAAAGATTGAATGATGATGGGAGCAGAGATCAGTGAGTGACAAGTGCCAAGTCTGAGGAATAGAGAGCATTGTAGTAGTGGCAGAAAAGACAGAGAAAGAAAACAGCACAGTTGTGGGCCAGAGATTGAAGCAACAAATTCCAACCTCCAATCACATCCTTGAAATCTTGAAGCTATGAGATAATGCATGATTGATTCTAAACAATGTGAATCAACAAGTATTATATCTGACAGAATAATCTGAATGAGTAAGTGTATACCAATTCTTCAAGGGGCCTTTCTTTAGATTCAGTCAAGGATGTTTGTGTGAGTGTATAAAAAAATAACTGGTTCTCCATCAGTTATAACAAATGTTACAGTTGATCTAACCAATGGAACAGCCTGCTCATAAAAAGTTAATTATACTGCTCCCAGTGCTCAATAGGTACTTATTTTGTCAACCCTGAAAGGATGAAGGGTAAAGTTGACCTCAGCGGAAAATGAACCCAGAACATGAAGATAGACAAAATGCTGCTAAGCATTTTACTCAGCATGTAAACGATTTTACCAGCTTGTCACCTCACATGTTTATAATATTGGTGTCAAATTTTGGCACAAGGTCAGCGATTTGGGGGGAAGGATCAAGTCGATTACATCGAACTCAGTTGCTCAGCTGGTACTTATTTGGGTGAAATGCTGCTAAGTATATTGCCCAACATACTAACAATTCTACCAGCATACCACCCAAAGTTCATGCTGACAAATATGGGAGGTTACAAACTCATGCTACAATATTCAATGTGTTTATATTACAAAACTACAGCAGAAAACCAGGTTAGGTTTATGTCATATATTGTTGTTGTTAGCCTTGATTCAGTCTCAACAGACTTGAAATATGTTCAAAGGTGTTCTGTCCACAACCATCCATCTTTTAATCAGTATTTTACCAGGAAAATAAATATATGATGTTTCCTTGATGTAGTGGTTAGCACAGCTATATGCCTACAACAGACATGTGGTTCTATTCCCATTGGCGATGTTACAATGTTTATTTCCATCTTCTTTACATGATATAGATGTACAACCTGGTGAGTTGCATATCAATATGTTTTTCTAAAGCTACAAGCTCTGCAATTCAGAGCATATTAGACAGAGCATATCTTCAATGACAACTTGAAGTAAAAAAAAAAAAAGTCACTTAAAAGAGCACTACAGAACAAGAGAAGAAAACATTGAATCACAATAAATAATCTAAATAACTGACAAAATATGAAGTAAACAATCTCCTAAAATAATATATAAATATAGCGAAAGAGAGAGGAAGACAGACAGAAATAG
>NC_068984.1:24344552-24347840 GCF_001194135.2 Octopus bimaculoides
ATATATATATATATAGGAAGAATGAGATCGAGAGAGAGCAAAAAAAGAAAGAGTGTGTGTGTGGAAGAGCAGTCCTCTAATTTTGGGTGTGACTTCTAAGATTTCAGCCATCAAGATGGTTTACTGACATTGCATCCGCAGCCGGCTAGTGATGCAGTTCCATCTTCCTGAGGCTATTAGACAAAGACGTTGCAGAACTGAAACAATCAACAATGTACTGAGCATTCACTGATGTATGAACTACAAAGGCAACTATCATCAGCAAATGTGAGAATCAATAAGTAGATCTATATAAATAGATGCACTGACAAGCAACCCTCTAGGCAGTCACTTGCTCTGCTAGAAATATCAACCAAATCTCCTTCAATTTATACCCTACTGTCTAAAATAAACAAAGGAAGAATAGTCTCATTCTATTCACACTTCAGTAAGAATGCCATTGCCTGTGTGGTGAAAACCACTCCTCCGTATAACCAATGAAAATAAACTTCACAAATTATTCAACAGGAATAATATATAAAACAGTTATTCTACAATCTCTTCTACAAGAAAGATAATTTTTTTCAGCTAGACAAATGTAGTTGTTTGAAGCAATGACTTGTGTCCCAGTGCATGAGTAACTACATCATGTATCGGGCTACTATAATTGATGGAAAACTGTAGCATGATATTTTACATTGGTCTAACAGAACATTCATTCAAGAATAGATCGTACTGCCACAGATATGCCAAAAAAATACTAATAAATAAACAAAAGTGAGTCTGTTCACATTACAGTGAAATTTATGTCTAACCAAAAAGTATATTATAGATGTCCTCACATCAATAGACAAAAGAACAGAATTAATTGTGATTAGTTGACACAGTAGAAAATTTTGTTATTTTTTCAAGGTGATGAACATAGCAAAGGTGGGTGATGTTACACACTTATCCTTTGCTACTCATACTACTTACAAACGTTCACTGAAAATCAGTGTATCAAATTTCAAAATACTAGCATAAAACTATGATACTGAAGTTAAGTATAAACACAAAATACTTACACATGATTATTTACTTATTACATTTTTACATATGTTTCAGTAATAATCATAAACTGATCACATAAAATTAATCTTATGCCTTCTTTTATCACACAATTCATTAGAAGTTGCGATGAGATGACTAAATAATTTCAAAGTAGCCTTGTATACATATATGTATATATATTAATCGAAGTGTACGGTATTAAATATCCATTACAGTTTTGCGCTAGGGGTTCAATGGAATTGAGATATTCTTTGTAGTTTGGATCTGGGATACAGACATAATGGATATATAACACTGTACACTTTGATTAATATACCCACTCTACTGACAGATATATAATTGCAATTTTTCTGACTCCATGAACTCTTAGATGGCATACATACATGTATATATACACTTACATACATGTATAGAAATATATATGTGTATAAGCTTTGCCTATCAACTGAAAGAATCTCTTGGTAATTGAGTGTGTGTTTGTGTCTCCATACTTGATATCACAAGATGTCGTTTTATTGCCTGTAAAATGGTACATAATAAAAAAAAAACTTTGAACAGTGATGTGGTAAATTTTCAGTTTCAAATGAGTGTGTGTTTGTGTGTACTCTAGTCTAGACATTACATGGCAGTTGAATATCATTGTTGTTGTCGTCGTCATCATCATACAAGTGAGGTTGTTCATTTCCAGTCTTCCGACTATGGGAAATATCACCCTGCTTGGAATCAAGTGAGTGTTGGTGACAGGAAGGGCATCCAGCCATAGAATATTCTGTTTCAGCATACTCTATCCAATCCGTGCAAGCATGGAAAAGTGGATGTTAAATGGTGGAAATGATAAATGACATATTTATATGCTCATGGGTTTAATTTTCATCTATAAATAAAAACAAGATGTAACATCTTGTTATGTGCAGAAGGAGACTAATTCTTTATTGCTCATTTGTTGAAACTAACGAGTATGTTGTAATGATAAAAGTTCATTGTAGCAAGTAGTGATATCTTTTGTTTTATCTTTTACTTGTTTCAGACATTAGACTATGACCATGCAGTGGACACTATCTCAAAGATACTTATTGTCTATTAAGTCTGGTACTTATTCTATCAGTTTCTTTTGCTGAACCACTAAGTCACAGAGACATGAACAAACCAACACCAATGTCAGTGGGGGTGGGGGTCAAACACACACACACACACACACACACACTTCCACCACAACCAAGACACTAGTCAGTTCAGGGTTATTGTAGAAATCACTAGCTCAAGGTTTCACACAGTTGGCCCAAACTCAAAGGAAGCTTCTAACCACACGGCTATACCTGCGCCTACACATAACTTAGAAGGAAAAGGACCTTGAACTGAGAATGAAATAAAAGGTAGCACATTAAAACCTTGTTAACAGTACATTTGTGAATGGAAAGATGCCAGTGAGTTTGTTGTTGTTGTTGTTGCTTCCTTTTGCTTTGTCTTGTTTCTTTTATATAACCTTGAATTGCCATTAACATTTATATAATATGAGATATTGTTTTATATTAAAATCTTAACCCCATTAATACACACACAAACACATATAAATAATCTTTAAAACAGTTTGATTCTCCTCCATATGAAAATTTTGCAGGCTTCTTACAGAAAGCTAGATCATTCAGGCTTGGCCGAAATTGTGTTTGACCCTCTGGCCAATAACTGAAGAGGAATTGGTGACCTTCTGTGTTTTCTGTTCATCGGTGTATTTAGTGTATGTTCATATGTTTATTACTACACAATTTTAAAAATTATATATATATATATATATATACAAATATACAGGTATGTCATATTTTCCATTTGTTGTCTTATTTAATCCTGAGAATATATACATATGTAAATGCATTCTTTTATTCTTTTATTTGTTTCAGTCATTTGATTGCGGCCGTGCTGGAGCATCGCCTTTAGCTGAACAGGTCAATCCCAGGACTTATTCTTTGTAAACCTAGTACTTATTATTCTATCAGTCTCTTGCCAAACCGCTAGGTTACAGGGATGTAAACACACTAACATCGGTTATCAAGTGACGGTGGAGGAATAAACATACACACACACACATATGTATACACAACAGGCTTCTTCCAGTTTCCGCCTACCAAATCCATTCACAAGGCTTTGGTTGGCCTGAGGCTATAATAGAAGACACTTGCCCAAGGTGCCATGCAGTGGAACTGAACCTGGAACCATGTGGTTGGTAAGCAAGCTGTTTACTACACAGTCACGCCTGCGCCTATA
>NC_068984.1:24347850-24353833 GCF_001194135.2 Octopus bimaculoides
ATATATATATCTTTTTCTTTCCTTGTTTCAGTCATTGAACTGTGATTATGCTGGGGTACCACCTTGAATGGTTTTAACTTAACAAAATGGGCCCAGTATTTCTTTTTCTTAGGACTGATACTTATTCATCTTCTGTTATAGATTTATATTGTTCTACTAAAGGCACATAGCCTAATAGTTAGAATATTGGGCTCACAATCACAAAGTTATGGATTTGATTCCTGGATCAAGCATTGACTCGTGTCCTTAAGCAAGGCATTTCATTTCACACTACTTCAGTTTATTCAGCTGAAATGAGTAGCAACCCTTTCTCCTTCCAATTCCCACATACTTAATGTTTGACCAGATGAAAGGTAGGAGGGCCAAGGGAGTGTCTATGCCTGCTCATGACCACAAAAGCACTTAAAGACATTCAGTAAAAGCATGGTATATGCTACAAGTCATTCTTGATTCTAAGTAATAGTTGTTATTTATAGTATTCTAATTACATATAAATTAATAATTGTAGATACACTTGCAGATGTGTCATTGTTATAGTTGATTTTTTTTTAATGTATTAATAAATATTGTGTTTCTATGTACATTTCTGTTGGGAAAACCAAAGTGTAGTTATATGTTTCTGTATGTAAGTGTATAATTGCAAAAATTCTCCATTATAGTTCTATATTCATGAGATGCGACCTTATCGATATTCACAAGAAAATGGTCTTCTATGGATCTATGAATAATGATTCATTAATGATGAATAAATAAATGTAGTACATGTTCAACGCCAACAGGATATTCAATAGAAAAATATTAATTTTTCTCATAGGCACAAGGTTTGAAATTGATATGGTATGAAGAATGAAGTATTGTGACATGAATGTCTCTGAAATGGGCATTAGAATTAGAATAATTGGGATTATAGGTAAATATATGGTGTAAATGAAAACAAAATATCTAAAATAAATCGCTCAGCTGAAAGAAAATGAGTTTCAATCTTCCAGTCTATATATATCTTATAATTTTTATATCTGATTTGCATTTCGATTCTGTATG
Source organism: Octopus bimaculoides (assembly GCF_001194135.2). Lineage (NCBI taxonomy): Eukaryota > Metazoa > Mollusca > Cephalopoda > Octopoda > Octopodidae > Octopus > Octopus bimaculoides. The sequence goes on from NC_068984.1 coordinate 24,348,892, forward strand.
CATTTTCCTTCTAAATAAGAACGTATATATATATTCATTATAATAAATAAAAGTAAGATATAGCTATTATGCATGAAAATTTATCACTTTCCTTTTAATTCTATTTCAGATAAATAGAAGCACATAAAAAGACATCTGCTTCATTGGTAAGCATTCATTCATAAACAATCTACAATCTTTTGTCTAAAGTTCTACTACACTCTCTCTCTCTCTCTGTATTCTTTACTTTTATCACAATGGCTTGTTCTACATCTATTACACTCCCGCACCAAAACCACTGTGATGTATCAGTCACCTCTTCTTCTACTGTAATTACCATGTTGCACTAATCCTCTTCAATACAACAATATTCCACAAGAATTTCTTGTTTAGTCTACCCAAGTTTTCCCATTTCATCCTAAGCTGTACTAGTTCAGAATAAACAGCATCTGCACTAACTTCATTAAGTTATACCTTTTATAGCTCTGTTTAGGAAGGCCTGAAAAAGATGTGGGCTTTGCCCATCTTCTCAAACTAACAAAGCAAACATATGAGAGAGTAAAAGCAAATAACTAACTGAATGACAAACTCCATTTTTAGAATTGGTTTTAAAGAATCATAATTTACAGTTAAAACAATACAAACTATTGAGAAATGTATGAAGTATAAAATCTACTTTTCAGCCCTCCCATCACTAAGAAGTTTTATAACTATCATATTTGGTGACATAGGAGTGGCTGTGTGGTAAGTAGCTTGCTTACCAACCACATGGTTCCGGGTTCATTCCCACTGCATGGCATCTTGGGCAAGTGTCATCTACAATAGCCTCAGGCCGACCAAAGCCTTGTGAGTGAATTTAGTAGACGGAAACTGAAAGAAGCCCGTCGTATATATGTATATATATATATATATGCATGTGTGTGTGTGTTTGTGTGTCTGTGATTATCCCCCCAACATCGCTTGACAACCGATGCTGGTGTGTTTACGTCCCCGTAACTTAGTGGTTCGGCAAAAGAGACTGATAGAATAAGTACTAGGCTTCCAAAGAATAAGTCCTGGGGTCGATTTTCTCGACTAAAGGCGGTGCTAAAGGCCTCAGCATATTCTCTCCACCAAGCAAACATACTAGTTTGATGAGCTTCCTCTGTCAGACTGGCTCAACATGACTTGGTAGAGGGGTGCAGTTTTTATACCCTTACCAAAGAGTAGTTAAGTCGTATACACCAACCCCAGTACTCAACTGGTACTTATTTTATCGACCTTGAAAGAATGAAAGGCAAAGTCGACCTCAGTGAAATTTGAACTCAGAAAGTTAGGACAGACGAAATATTGCTAAGCATGTCACCCAGTTTAAATGATTCTGCCAGCTCACCACCATAAGCTTTAAAATGCACCAAAAACTTCATTTACTTGATTATGTGTTGTTGAAATTTCGGTGCATTTAATATGCCTATGCATCTTTTATGCCAGCAAATACAGTAATTAAAAAAATCATGCTCTTTATCATTATTATTATTATTATTATTATTATTATTATCATTATTATTATCATTATTATTATTATTATCATTATTATTATCATTATTATTATCATTATTATTATTATTATTATCATCATTATTATTATTATGTAGGTAGTGTAGTTATAGAGTAAATAAAATAATGAAGTAGTCCTCAATTCTTGGCAATATGTCCTACTGCAGGCACCGCATTGTTTCTTTGGACAAAACATATCAGCTGAGTTGCTTTGCAACAGGTTCTGTATCATCATTATCACCATTCTGTTATTGTTGTTGTTGTTTGTTGTAGTAAATGTTGTTCTAGTGTAATGTGATAATATGGAAATATGCCAAAGAGTTGGGGTGGGCAAAGTCACAATGTAGTAGTTTGATTCACCTTTCAAACCAGTGCATTTTACTTAGTCTTGTTATAACTTTTGGAAAAGTATGACAATGATTTTTTCTTCTAAATATCTTACAACTATATTTTAAAAACAAAATGCCACTGTCTTCAGTCAAACTGAATCCTATATTTATTTATTTATATATTTTCTTTATCATGGAACACCAGAACTTCTTTTTTTAATGTCAAGAAGAAACTTTATCCACAACACTTACAGGCTCTCAGTGGATAGTAAGATCAATGTGTACTCAATAAGAAGCTTGAACAGTTGCACTCTATTCCACAAGACAGCCTAACTTCATGTAATGAACTTCCAATTTTAAGATGAGACATCCATTATTTAAAACCTACATTTCAGAACGGTACAGCCTGCAATAGCAATACAATGGCCACTGAATTATATATTAAATGGTTATCTCATAAGTTACCTCCTCATCCAAGCTGAGCTAAAATCCTGCCTGAGTTGGCTTAGTTATTTATGTATCCATGGGTAATAAAACTAAATATTAGACAAGCATGGTTGTGAGGTTAAGAAGTTAACTTCTTGATTATGTGGTTCCGGGTATAAAATGCTTGCACAATAACTTGAGAAATGTTTCCTATCACAGCCATGATTTTGACCAATGCCTTGTGAATGGAATTTGGTAGATGTAATCAGTGTGAAAGCTTGTTATGTGTGAGTGAGTGTGTGTGTGTGTGTGTGTGTGTGTGTGTGTGTGTGGATGGATGGATGTACATACACACACACATACATACATACATACATACATACATACATACATATGTATAACTTTCACTGATGTGCAATGGATAGAGATCCTTACCAAGTTGTACAGACTCATAGGACAGGTTTCCGAGATTCTGTGGTGTATATATTCCCTCTGGATGGGACACCAGTCCATTGTAGGAATACTCCTTTTTGCCAACTGAGTGGACTGGACCAACAAGAAATGAAATGTTTTGCTTAAGAATACAATGCATCACCTGGCCCAGAAATTGAAACTACAATCTTATGATCATGAATTCCAACACCCTAACCACTAAACCATGTGCTCCAATGTCATTGGCAAAGGAAGCATAAATATTGCCACAAGAAAACTGAAAAACCAGGGGTCTTTCAATAAAATTCTCAGCAAATTAGCGGTATTTTGTCTGTCTTTACATTAAGACTACAGCAACATGAAAAGAAGTGCTTTGCTCAAGAAAACAGTACCTTGCTCAGTCCAAGAATTGAAACCACTATTTTATGACCACATGTCCAATATTCTATCCACTAAACCACTCACACTCACAAGAGTAGCAAACAAAATATTTTACAGTGTTGCATTATGCCCTTTTATGTTGTGAATTCTAATTCTGCCAAAGTTGACTTTACCTTTCATCTTTTACAGATATTTTAGTCTTCTGTTATAATTCCATTCCCAGCTTGAGTGTATTATATGAATATTATATTGGATTCAATACTTGACTGCTACTTTGTTTTATTAAGCATCAAAACGATGATGGGTAAAGTTGGCATTACTAGGATTTGGACACACAAAGTAAAGCATCATAACTAAATACCCTACATTTTGTCTGACATTCTAATGATTCTACTAACCCATCGTTGTGTTAATAACATATATACCAATGAAGAACTTATGTATTTGACTATACCCTTACATAACTAATCCTTATTTTTTTAATAGGCTTTCTTGAGTCGTAGGACTCATAAGGTCAGTTACCTGGTTTCCACAACATGTAAGCAATTGAAATCACTTAACAGTGATGCCAGTCCATTGCAGGACTCAAGGCTAGCTATTTTAAGAGCAAGGGATTATAGTTGATTATATAAACCCCAGTACTTGACTGGTACTTTATTTTATCAACCCCGAAGAGATGAAAATGTGGAGGTGTGTAGCAAGGTGGTAAGGGTGTTGGACTCATGATCGTAAGATTGTGGCTTTCATTCCTGGACCAGGTAACACGTTGTGTTCTTGAGCAAAACACTTCATTTCATGTTTCTCCAGTCTACTCAGCTGGCAAAAATGAGTAATCCTGCAATGGACTGGTGTCCCCTCCAAGTGGGGAATTTATATGCCATGGAAACCAGGAAACAAGCCCTTATGAGTTGGCATGACTTGAAAAGGCAAGAAAAAAAAAAAAACACAAAAAGAGATGAAAGGGCAAGTCGACCTTGGTAGGATTTGAACTCAGAATGCTAAGAGCCAGAAGAATGCTCACTGCTTATATAAGTGATTATAACCTCCTATTTAATGTGCGGTCTTATGCCAATGTTAGAAATCTTTATTATAGCTACAACAAAAAAAAATACCAAACTGAATATTTTATAATAACCAAAAGTACAGTGTCTCATTTTCTGAGGTTCAAATACTCCCAGAATCAGTTTTGTACTTTCTTTGTACTTGGTAAAAATCGGTAGCAGTGAAATGCTAAAATAAACTTAATTTGTGCGAATCACTATGTAGTAACAAAATCTACTTTAACAAACACCTACCATCTTATAAAAGAAAAATACATTAGATAATGTAGACCAAGACAGATATGTCTGGATAAAAATGAGATTATTACAAGTAAAATCTCTTTGGTCATAGGTCTGCAGCATGACAAAGATGTAATAACAAGGACATCTTAGTGATGAGGTTGTGAATATGACAAACGGACTCTAACAAACCAACTGCTTGATTGATTGATGAAATGATTGTTCAAGAAATTGGTTAGTTAATTGGTTAATTAGTTAACTAGTTGGCTAACAATAATAATAATAATAATAATAATAATAATAATTCAAAAATAAAATACAGTCAGTGCATGTGCTTTTCTTGTCAAAAAAGATCCTCCCAGGACACAACAGAATGGCATACATATTATACATATATATATGTCACAGAACCTCCCCAAACTAGAAACTATTAAGTACCATTCTAGCATAATGAGATTACCAATGAAGACAATCATACAATATCAACACACACACACACACACACACACACACACACACACACGCACATAAGTATCTATAGTTTTATGGTATATATATATATATATATATATATATATA
>NC_068984.1:24353872-24359942 GCF_001194135.2 Octopus bimaculoides
TTTTATATATGTTTTATGGTGTGTGTGTATATATATATATATATATACACACTTTTTCAATTCCCGAGTGTTATACTAACGCATCTGCTTGTTTCCTACACCACCTGTCTTCATCTGTTGTTTTTTTGTGAATTCTCCCTATATATATATATATAAACCTATAGATATAAATATATATGGTTTTATGATGTATGTGTGTGTGTGTGTGTATATATATATATATATATATATATGAAACTCAGAAATCAAAATTCTCCCTTTCATTTCCTAATCCAGAAAATGTCTCATAATCCATAATTGCTTGTTGGATCATGAATCAAGCGACTTAAAATTGAATCAAAGAGGGTGTGATATAGCTTGGTTACACCATATATATGTGTGTGTGTGTGTGTGTGTGTGTGTGTGTGTGTGTGTGTGTATCACTACTCTACATCATTTACACCCCTATTCATGAATCATGGCTGAAAATGGAAACAGTTAAAATATCTTTTTTTGTAGTTTTTTTAAAAATCTTCTGTAGTCAGCAGTTATGTTTCTTAAAACAGTATAGACTTCATTTCTTTCCAAACTGTATTTTATCATTTGAGACAGTTGTCACTACTCAGTTGTACATCTTCATTTTCTAGTAGTATTAAATAAAAATCTCTTTTACTCATCAAAAGACCAAAATACAGTTAAAAGAATACATGCCTAGAGTGGAACTAATGGATATTGTTGCATGGAATGTGATAAGAACAAATCCCAAACCTAGTCTTCCATGAGATGTTGATGCTAATAATGGTTTCTAATATAGGCATAGAACCTTAAATTTTGGCAGAGGTGGTAACTGATTAAGATCAACCCCAGTATTCATTTTATCAACTCTGTAAGGATATCAGGCAAGGTTTGAATCCAGAACATACATAGTCACAGTAATACACTGTAAGGTGTATTTGGTCCAACACACTACCAGTTCTGCCAATCTGTGACTGTCCTAATAATTATTCTAAGCTATGATAGACTGGTTTAGGTTACAGTAATTTTAAATGGTTATGTAACGTTTTTTCTACAAATATCACTTGGGACTCTTAAAACTGGGTTTTCTTTTTTCTTTTTGCTATTTTTAAATCCTAGGACACATAAGGCCGATATAGGTTTCCATGGTGTATAAGTGACCAAAGGCCAGCAATTCTGAGGATAAGGGACAAGTTGATTACATCAACATGAGTACTTAACTGGTAATTTATTTTATCAACCCTGAAGAGAAGAAAGGCAAAGTTGATCTCAGTAGTATTTGAACTCAGAACATAAAGAATCAGGAGAAATATCGCATTTTGTCCAGCTTGCCACCTTCATAAAAACTCACAGACCAAATAAATTCAATCACCTTTTGAATACAATAAATAAAAAAAAAACCCTCTATTTATGTTTTATCCTCTAAAGATTATCAAATATTTCAGATATCAATTTGAAAGTGAGATAAGAATTAAAATAAACATAACAGAATTTGAAGTCTGAAGAATTGAAAATTAACCTTTCCAGATCTTCGAATATAAGCTGAGTATATATATTTAACAAAAAAAAAAAAGAAAAATTATAATAACAATAATGATAAGGGATGATAAGCTCAAATGCTATTATCACTTGCCTACAAGGAACCTCTTAAATTAGAAAACAGAGTGGAATTAAACACTAGACTTATACACAATACACAACTGTATTGAATGGAAAAGAACCAATTCTTATCAGTTCTTCAAAGTTAAACATTGTTCTGACTACTTTGATGAATGCTGATTGGACAATTCTTCAAAACTTCAATGTTCCCATATGTAAAGATAGTCTCTGTGATAAAGAAACAAGCATCTCATTCTCTCATTTTAGAAATATCCAGGCATATTAGAACAAATTTTGACATACTGACCAAGGGATATGGTCACATTTTTTCCTAAATTAAGAATTGATTAGAATGACAATTATAATTTTTATAAAGTGGTTATTTTTCATGTACTTCTGCTTTAGATAGATAAGCTAAACAGAAACAAAAGTCACCAACAGCTTTCTAATAGCAACATAAATTCAAAAACTAAAACCATAAATTTACTGTTTTTCATCATTCTACAACAATCTTTTTTTTAAAAGAAATATTATGATCAAAGACCAAGCATACTATGCAAAGAGATTTAACATAAGTTTACATACATAAATACATATACATATACACACACACATATATATATATGTATACACACACATTAACATACACACATGCATATATGTATATATATATATGTAAATTTTACCTGCGAGATCTGGGCCCGGTGCTGTGTAATGACCCCAGTTTGAAAGTTTAAATTTTAACCTTTTCCAGAATATATAAGGCTCAAACAGAACTACTGAAGAAATGCTGTTGCTGATCTCTTTACTGTTTCCACCTTCTCTTCGTCCAAGAACACCTGCTTTTTGATTAAATCCGTTGTCCATTTATAATGGAATGAGCTCCAAAGTTTTGTGCATGTGTATATCTTCATACAAACATGCAACTAGGTTAAAAGTGCGACTATTATATGCCCATGTACATATGCAGCTGTGTGTGTATTTGTGTTTATAAGTATGTGCTTGCTGAGTGTGTAGTATTGATTGTGTGCCTGCTCATATGCATATATAAGATCGACTCTATGTGTAGAAGTATATTTTGTGTACTAGCACAGATAATCCTAGAACCAAACAAAATCATAGACATACATACATATATATATATGAATATATGTGTATATAGATATTTATACATACATACACACACACACACACACACACACATATATATAAATATATATATATATATTTATATATATATATATATTTATATATATATATACACATATGTAGATATGTACACACACACGTACCTATGTATTCATGTATATTTAGAACTGTTCTTATCACTTTTCACAACTTATACAAAGAAGTACTTCTAACAAAAAGGAAGAAATAACAAAGAAAAAGAACAAACAATATCAAAACTACTTGTCAATTCTGGCAAGAATGGTGAAAAACCATGGAAAACTTCTATTTTATTCTTGTTCTCATTTTTGTTATCATTGTCTTTGTAGCTTGCAGTCTGCACTCACTTTTTTAAACACATCAAGAAACCACAGTGCTTATTATTATGGATTTATAAGCAGAGGGCAGATTGTTTTTTCCTTTTTTTTTTAAGCTTTTTTTTTTGTTTGTTTGTCAATCTCTTTGTTTATGAATGTTACATTAATGATCAGCGTCTTTGTTTACGAGTGTTACAATAATGAAACGAAAGTGCGTAAATAGAATAAAATAAAATATACATGAAATGAAAAATAAAAAAACACAGTTAATAAATAGTTGCTTTAAATAGTAAGGATAGTTATCGGTAAGTTGCTATAAATAGTAAATAAATATAGTTATTGCTACTTAGTAGGATAGTTAATATGTTTTTGTCTTGTCTCTCGTTTCTTTTTTCTTCTCTTTTCGCAAAGCTATATATCATTGTTATTGTTATTTTTTCTTTTATGTTGTCGACGCTATAGTTATTCTTGTTGTTATATTAATGAAAGTTTCAAATTTTGGGCAGTTGATTTCTTTCTTTCTTTCTTTCTTTCTTTCTTGCATTTTTTCCCTTCGTAAAAGAAGAAGAAAAAGAAAAGGTAGCAGAAGAATAAAAATAATGATAATAACAATAATAATTGTGATGATGATAATAATAATAATAATAATGGTAATAATTATAATTATAATTATAATAAATAGTAGTGTCCAGTAATTATAGAGCCGGAGTTATTTGACAGAAGATACATATGCAAGTGATGGGGAAATAGATGAAGAACAGTTTTAAAGGACAAAATACTCCTCAGGCAATATTCCAAGCAGGCGCTGACAGAAAAAAGTGGTAACGGCAGCAGATAGTGCAGTGGCAACATCAGTAGCCGTGGTCTCCTGCAAGTGTCAGGGATTGATGATGCAAAGTGGTGGTGGTGGTCGTCGTTGTCGTGGTGGGACAAGGGACATTAGTGGTGGTGGTGGTGGTGGTGGTGGTGGTGGTGGTAGTGGTAATGGTGGTGTTAGTGGTTATGGTAATACCAATGTTGGTATTGGTGGCGTCTCAATATTTAATGCTGATAATGGTGATGGATTTTGTTGTTGTTGTTGAAGTCCATGTCAACAATGCTGGTGGAATAGACTTATGATCAAAGACATTCCAACAGTGGCCATCCCGTTTTGTGTTTGGTCCAAACAGTGTAACTAGGACTAATTTTTTCAAAGTGTCCTTCCTTTCTTAAAATGGTAGTATGTGATGCATGAGATATTTGGCTGCTATTTCTAACAAGCTAAATGATCCCTGGTGTGGCGGGGGGTGGGGTGGATGATGTTAGTGGTTGTGGCAAAGTTAGTGGTGGTAGTGATGATGGATGTGGTGGTAGTTGTTGTAGTGGTGTCTCAATAGTTAAGGCTGATGGTGGTGGTGGTGGTGGTGGTGGTGGTGATGGTGGTGTTGATGGTTGTGGAGTAGTTAGTTGGATGTGATGTTGACTACAAGGGTTGATGGTGGGGGAGTGAATGTAATAGCGGTGATGTTGGTGCTGGAAGTGATAGTGGTCGTAATGCTAGAGATGATGAAGGTACAGCAGCAGAGCAGGTGGTGTAGGTAGTGGTAGCAGTGGCGATGATGGTGGTGGTGGCAGCAGCAATGGTGGTGGTGGTGGTGGCGACGGTGGTGATGTAAAGACAAAGACAGAGTTGAAGCTTAGTATTCAATGTACTCGCAGCAGCAACAACTGAAGCAGTAGCACTCACAGAAGACGTGGTTGGTTGTGGTACTAGTGGTGACTAGAGCGGCAGGAGTGGATGAAACAGAGGTGATATCCAAAGGCTGGCACTAACCAAGGAAGAGAAATATTACTAGGGCAATACACAAAACTATTACACCATTAGACACAACTGTAGCATCAGTATCATTTCAACAGGAATCTGTCAAAGAGAGCTAATAGTATATGTATGTATATATATATATATATACACACACACACACATATATATATACATATATATATATATATATATATATATATTTATACATATACATATGCACGCACACACACACATGTATATACACGTAAGCACATGCACATAAACACAAAGCTATAAGCATACAGATATTTTTTTCGCATATGAATATTGATAGATATCAATAGATAGTTTATATATACATGTAGCTACATAGATAAATATATAACCTAGACCAAGATATATGTCAAATAGATAGTTGCCTGCTTAAAAGAAAGCTCTGGACCAAATTAGCATATTGCCAAAATGTAGTCAGATGTAAAAGGTGTCAAAACGAAGAAGGGAGAAACACACACACGCACACACACACACACACACACACTTACAGAGAACAGCTCACAGAATATGATGACAAACACTAAAAGTGATGAGAGAGATCAGTAAGCTACTTTAATATAAATAGCTTTTCTGCTTGCACAATGTAAAGAACAATGCGACATACAAAAAGACTCAGTAAGTATGTATATATTGCTATTAAACCATGAATAAAACTCTGTAGTCAGTGCCAGTACAATCAGAATTTCAAATGACAACTTTATAGATATCTGGCTCTGCTCTGACAGAGGTCAGTACCTCTCTACCAAAATAACTTGATTAATTAACACGCAGGTGATGAACTGTTGGCTAACTCACGCTGTAAAGAAATTTTTGGTGCCAATCATATCACATAGCAGTCTGTAGCACAGATATTTCCCATTCAGCACAAGCCTTCTGATGGCACTCTATCATTTGTAAAGGGCCTATCAAGTCTGTAATAGTGTATATTAGTGATAAATGTTAAATTAAGAATATACATATCTGTGTGTACATGTGTGTGAGTATGCATGTGTGTGTATTTTTTTATGTATATATGTATACAATGGGTTTTATATATATCATCATCATCATCATCATCATCGTTTAACGTCCGCTTTCCATGCTAGCATGGGTTGGACGATTTGACTGAGGACTGGTGAAACCGGATGGCAACACCAGGCTCCAGTCTGATTATATATAT
>NC_068984.1:24360189-24362014 GCF_001194135.2 Octopus bimaculoides
ATATATATATATATATATATATATATATATATGTGTGTGTATGTATGTATATGGATGTATATGTATATACATATATATATATATATGTGTATATATGCCTTATGCCTGCAGGTATGTTTGTAATATTTATTTATGGGTATATTGACTAAAAATGTGTTATTGAATGTACTACATCATTGCTTGCAAGTTTATACACAAAAACACACATACACATTTATTTCTATGAATTTATATATGCATTATATATGTATATATATATATATATATATATGTGGAAAAGATCTGGTCTCATATACCTATAGGCTTGAGACAAACTTTTGTGTGTATGTATGTGTGTATCTGTCAGTAATCACATTTCAATAGAGGTGTTTATGAAGACATATCTAAACAAAGTAATGGCAACTTCATATAAAGTGTTTGTAATGAATGCTATAGAGATTTCACAGGTAAGAATATTTAAATAAGCCTTTTCTAATATCTCCTTTATGTATGTTTAAAATAGTTCTTCAGAAAGGTTGATTATATGCACATAAACTATGTTGGCACCCAGGACTGGAAAAAAGTGCACAAATGAGCTGGTTTTGATTACCAAAATATTTTGAAAGTAGTTGTTGAACTTTCAATATCCAAGACACTAAAATATACAATTAAAACCTCAGTGTATATGTGTGTGTGGTTTTTTTCCCTCTTATTTTTAAGATTGTAGCTGTAATGTTTGTAGTCATGTTGGTAGGCTCTTAAGCAATCTAATGGTGAAATTTCCAACATGATAATTATGTCTTGATATGAAATAGTTTCTTCTTAAAATTAAAAAATTGTTTTAAATCCTGAAAGATTCTCATAGAATTGCAATTCCTATATAAAACTTTACATATTCTATGAATGAATGAATCAGAAATCCAGGAATGAATTTCAGAACAAGTCAAGAATTTTTCTATAGGTCAGCATAAACATGAAGTGTATTTTTAAACATTATTAAAATACTACCTAAACTTGTTAATAAAATAATATTAATTTCAGAAAGCGAATTGAAATTTTGGATGAGAATTAAGACAAGAAACAAATAGTTTTGCCTATTGTTCCAATTAGTAAAACATTCATGTCTTGAAATCAAAAGTGAGGTTGGGGATGGTAGAACAAAACTAACATGATTTCCAGTAAGACAATGGTATTTAGGAATTCTAGGAAGTGATACTACTTGAGCAACCAAGTTGAAAATTCTTAAGGCCAATAACAAGAAATAATTCCTAACAGGCAAAATAAATCAGCTGAGTTCTGTTTTCATCGGCAGGGATTACTTTCAGTAAGTAGGTTTATAATCAACTTCTTTGAGTATTTATTATTCTCCTAGCATTTTCATCTCAGGTAAACTGATTACCAAGCAGGTACTTATTGAAAAGAAACATAGGTTATGCAACTAATAACATAGGTGAATAATAAATGGTAACTCTAAGAAAAAAGAACTAAATTAGCCCATTTCCTAAAGTCCAAAGAAAAGACGGCAGGTAATTGAAAATGAAGTATTTTTTTAAATAAAAAAACAGAAAAGCATAAAACAGAAAATTGAGTAAATAGGTTAGGTTAAAACAAGCTGCAAAGTAATAATAATGAAATTAATAATATTAATATTATTATTATTAATAATAATATTTATCTGTCTCACTTTTAAAGACTTAGCTGTCGTTCACAAGTAAGTCACCAGGTTCAGAAATTTTCCCATACACAAGCGCACACACAGACACACGGATGCATACAAATAGTACAGCAGAAAACAAAAAACATCTTCCTCATGGTGCAAATAGAAGCAGTAGCATGAGAAATTTAT
>NC_068984.1:24363795-24371172 GCF_001194135.2 Octopus bimaculoides
AATGAAAGGACTCAATACAGGTTTAGACTATTTAGAATATCTTAAAAGATATTGAATAAACATCAAGATAGTTAAAATTTGAAATTATAATTCACCCATACATACATACATACACACATATATACATGCATACATACACACAAGCGCGCATGCGAGCGAGCGAGCGTGCACATGCACACATATGTTATGAATGTGTTTTTATATATTAGGATCAAATCATTAAATCATTGTGATTCAGTCTGTGCTGGAGCACTGCCATAATGTGTGATTATATGTGTATTTATGAGTCATGAGTGTGAATGCATGTTTGTGTGATGTGTATATGTATGCGTGTGTGTGTGTGTGTGTCTGTGTTTGTGTGTATAGGTATTTATGTATTTATATATATACAGAGAGACAGAGAGGGGGGTAGTGAAAGAGAGACACAATAAGAAAAAGAAAATGCAAAAAAAGTATAAAGGGATCTAATCAAAACTTAAAAATTAAATATGCATAAAAAAATTTTTATTTGTTGATTAGATTTAATTTTTAGAATTTCACATCATCATTTATCTAATTTTCTTGACGTAATAACGATGTAAAATATTTGCATGCAATTACAGTATGTCTGTATGTGTGTGTGTGTACATGTTTGCATGTGTATATCTGTCATGGTATATCCAATACATTCATCTATGTGATATCGAATTATAGTAACTGAAGTGCAGACTACAATTTGAACACACACACATTGATATATCACGAAGAAATACTCTTCACACAGCAAAAGCTGGCTGTAAGTCTGAAATTTAAAACTGTCACGTCACAAAACAACAGACTGGGGTAGCATCTGAACAATCTTTTGTTACGTACCTGTTCCATTACCAATCCTCATTTTTTGGTTGACATCCAGTACAGGTTGGAGACTGAGAAGCAGTATGTGAATAAAACTACATTTATTATACCATGCAAGTAGTACATCAACCTCTTGTACTACTTTAGTAGTTGTTGTTTTGCTCAGAATCAGTCCTGACTGAGTACATCTAAGTCAGGTGGTTTTGGTCACATGCATTCCAACCCCAACCACCCTAACCTTTATATAGAATTTTTCTTTTATAATTATTATCTTTTTTTTTAACTGGACTTTTCTGGAGGAAGGGTACAATGCCCCACAGACTTTCTACGTTCTTTAATACTGGTAAGATTGACAAGGTTAATGTTCCTTTTCCACGGTGGTTATACAAATATATGTGCAGAGTGGGAATTTTAGAAGATAGTGTTCTGGGGAGGAAGGATTGGATGCTGTAGTTAATGCAAGTCTTGAGTGGGCCACAATATGAGTAGTGAAAGGAAGAGAGAGATAAACAAGAGAAAGATTGTCTGAGTGGAGGCAACACAAAACCTGAAAGATCTGAGGAGAGGAAAGGTATTATAGTAGTAGTAGAAAGGTCAGAGGAAGGAGACATCACATTTGTGGCAAGTGACTTCATGACAATCAATTGGGTGGCTTTTTTTCTTCGGATATGGTTGAAAAAATCTATAGTGCAGCAACAGAAGCAGCACTCTTCCATATATGTAAATCATAATTTATTGCAGGTCTTTGCTGAGTTTTGTATAAAGGTTAGTAGTTGGAGAATGATGAAATGTTTTCTGACCTTGAAAAAGAAGGCTACTATTTGTGATGCAGTCTTCACTAAAATGAGGATAGGATGTGCCTTGTCCATGAAAGATCATAGTGATAGTACAGCTTGGAATATGTAGGGATTCTGAGGGTTCGTGCTGTTTATATTTAGGAGGAGGTATGATAATGTCATCTTGAAATATGCAGCAATTGTGTCTTTTTGCTGTCGAACATAAAATTGATATGACACTATTAGAGAATGTTTTCAAGCTCTCTGTTCATGGAGTAGGTGCGAATTTGATGCACAATATCTTAGTTACACGTAGATGATGCTTTGGTATGTAATGTTAAGGATTAAATGGTGATATCACGCAAGTAGGAGATGATGTTGCAAGTGACAGCAAGCATAATGTTAAATTGCTAAAGCAAAAGTATTGGGTACATAACAAAGCGTTGGGTTATACAAGAGTGAGGGTCAGTAAGCGCTTAGTAAACATACACCATGATGATGCGATATGAGAGGAAGCCACTGATCAAAGAGATGAAATCAGGTAGCATTGCTAGTAATTCATGTACCAAGTTACAGCTTGTAGAATTATCAAGGTTGAAGAGTAGAGAGAAGGAAAAAATCATAAAAGTTGGCAGAAATGTTTTTGGCAAGAAGCCAAAAAGATCAGTTGCAGTTTGGGAGTAAGGAATGTTTGCAGGTTATGCAATGCATGGAGGCATCTTTCACAGTTCAGATGATGAATGTGCAGGGGTTGCAGCATTGGACAAAAGCTATTCATTAACCATAAGAATTTTTCAGGATGAGTGATTTTCTCCAACTGTTGTAGATGTGTTCTTTACTTGAAAAAACTGTAGAGCAGTAATGGATGAACCACTTGGGAGATTTGAAGTTAAGAGTTTGTGAAATATGAAATGACATAACTAGAAGAATAGTTTGTCACCCTTCAGCTGTTTGTAATGGGACAAGGATGAACAGAACAGCATGTAACTGAAGGAGCTTGAATACTTAACTGACTTCATATGTCAAAGGGTCTAGGAGGTGGCGGGGGGGGGGGATCATTGCATAAATAGTGCTACAATGGCAATTTATTCAAATTAATAAAATTTAATTATGCACTTATGAACACTCTTTCTCTGTTATATCTATAAAGCAAAGGTACATCAGATACCTGTTTAGTAAAATAATATTAAAACATCCAGGAGATATTCTTAACTGAATTTTAAATTACTTTAGAGTAATTTTTTTAATATATTTAATAAAACATTCAACACTTGATTATATTTTATAATATTACAAATGGTCAGATGCAGGTATGGTTGTATAGTGAAGAAGTTCACTACCTAGGTAAGTAGGTTCAAGTTCAGTGCAACTGTGCAGCACCTTGCACAAAATTTCTTCTGCTATCGTCCAAAGTTGACCAAAGTTTTCTGAGTGGATTTGATAGATAACATCTGAAAGTTTCTGGATGGATGGATGGATGGATGGATGGATGGGTGGATGGATGGATGGGTGGGTGGGTGGATGGATGGATGCATGCATGCATGCATATGTGAGCATTTGTATATCTGTGTATATTAGCACTTCATTGAATACCACTGAGCAACCAGTAATGACATTGTTGCAGCTTCCCCTGTCAACAAATCAGCCATTGGCTATGTGCTTTTGAAAACATGTGGAATATAAGGTCCCTTACTAGAAAGGGTTGGCAACAGGAAGGCATCCAACTGTAAAACAATACCATGATATTATATCCATGTAACCCATGCTAGCAGATAAAAACAAGCATTAAAAAAATGATCAAACAAATATCATAGATGATTTTGAAAATACACAAAGACTGTAATAAGAGACTTGGGAACAGCTTGCCTGTGTAAGTGCACTGAATCAAAAACTCTGCATAATGGACACCAGTAGGTTTCAGGTGTCATCAGGTGAGAATGTGTACATTTTGAGGCCTTCTTCTCAACAGCTTTACAGTGCACCAACCCCTATCACTGATATATTAAGTCTAGAATTGAACCCATGACTGAGTTTTTGACTTTCAAAGTTCAACTCTAAACTTCACAGGCTTTGAATTTAAATTCATACATTTCACAATCAACATCTACCATTTTAATATTCTGCCTGTCTTGCGCATCACAAGTGATATACAGGACATATTGTTTCTATTGTATTTTTTTCTTTTTAAAATCTCTTAATTTCTTATTACCTAACTACCATGTTCATTCCATGATGCCTAACATTTCTAAGACAATAATATACTGTATTGAAAGAAACGTTCCATGGACATTCACAAGAAATATAACAGGCTTTTTTGCTTCATTGAATTAACTATTTCCAACAATGATAAAAACCATAATTTTCTGTCCATTTCCTTTTCCCATACAAATTTGGGTTTGATGGGTATGCTCAATCACAGCATCTTGCCCCTGACTGTAGTCTTATGTCATCTCCTTTATGAGGTTCAGTTTCCCATCAGTACTTTTTCTTATGACTCCTTCTATTTGGATTGTCAAATGCTTCTTCACTCAACTGTTATCCTTCATATGCATCACATTGCTATACCAACATAGTCTTATCTCTTTGCACATTACAGCTTTTATTTTTTACTTGTTGCAGTCATTGGACTATGGCCATGCTGGAACACTGCCTTCAAGGGTTTAATCAAACAAATTGCCCCAAGTAATTATTTTTTTCTAAGTCTGGTACTTGTTCTATCAATTCCTTTTGCTGAACTGCCAAGTCACAGGGATGTGAACAAACCAACACTGGTTGTTAATTGGCAGGAGGGACAAATACAAAGTCATATGCACACACAATGGGCTTCCATACAGTTTCTGCTTACCAAATTCACTTACAAGGCATATCTTGGTCCTCTGTCATCTTTTTGTAAGGTTCGGTGTTTTGAGATTGGCCTTGAATACTTTGTCCTCTGTCTTCCAGGATCTCCCTCTTCCACAGATGCCATCCACTTTAAGTCATTGGCCCTTCTTTATGCAACTGTCTACATTCATCTGCATCACATGACCAAACCAGCATGGTCATCTTCTCTCTTACACACTGCATCTAATTCATCCCATGCCTAACTGTTCTCTCCATACATTAGTGCTCTGTTGCACATGTACAATGACACTGCACATCCAGCAGAACATACCAGCTTCATTTCTCTCTCATCTTTGCATTCCTCTGCATCCCAATCCCACATCTCATTGCCATGTATACATGCATCATACAATCTTCCTTTTACTCAGAGAGCCTTTTGGTTGCCAACACAAGTAAAAGCTCTCTGAATTTTCTGCATTGCATTCTTATTCTAGTGATTACACTTTTGGTACATCCTCCTCCATTGTTAATTAGGCCACCAAGATAGCAGAAATTACCTACTACTTCTAGAGAGCCTCTGGTACATTTGAAGAAATCAGTTTTCTGAGTTTAAAATCCTTTGGATAGAAAGTCGAAGGCTGCATGTGAGACTTGACTCCACATCCCCTATGGACATGACACATCAACAAGATGATATAGATTTATGTCCCATGGGCATCACTTGACTTTTCCTATCCAAAAGGAATTTTCAACCCAATATTTATGTACTATTATTTATAGT
Source organism: Octopus bimaculoides (assembly GCF_001194135.2). NCBI lineage: Eukaryota > Metazoa > Mollusca > Cephalopoda > Octopoda > Octopodidae > Octopus > Octopus bimaculoides. The sequence goes on from NC_068984.1 coordinate 24,369,010, forward strand.
TTTATTTACTTTGAGATCCATTATTCCAAAAAAGAATTATTCTACATTCCCTCAAATCTTATAAATTCTTATGGCACACCATTTTGAGCGTGGCCGTTGCCAGTATCGCCTGACTGGCCTTCGTGCAGGTGACACGTAAAAGCACCTACTACACTCTCTGAGTGGTTGGCGTTAGGAAGGGCATTCAGCTGTAGAAACTCTGCCAAATTTAGATTGGAGCCTGGTGTTGCCATCCGGTTTCACCAGTCCTCAGTCAAATCGTCCAACCCATGCTAGCATGGAAAGCGGACGTTAAACGATGATGATGATGATGATTTTAACTTTGGGCTTCACGGAGGCAATGACTAGTGACTAAGACCTTTGGTGATATGGTGTGCTTGAGAAAACCTTTCGAACCAAGTGAAATCATAGTTGTGGCCGATGCTGGTGTCATGTAACTGGCATCTGTGCTGGTGACACATAAAAAGCAACTTTCGAGTGTTAAGCCTCACAGAGGTTAGGTGGCCGATGCCGGTGGCATATGGAGGCAATGACAAATGACTGAGACCTTTGGCATTATGCCCTGCTTGAGAAGAAGACCCATCAAGCCGAGTAAAATCACAGTCATTTGTAATACATTGGAGTTTGTACAGTTCCGTTAACCAGCTCCATGTCAAACCATCCAACCCATGCCAGCATGGAAAGAGGACACTAAGTTATGATGATGATGAAGTTGCATGACAAAATGTAAAAATATTATTACAGTGTCACCCAAATGGCACCCATGCTGGAGGCATGTAAAAGCACCCATTACACTCTTGAAGTGGCTGACATTAGGAAGGGCATCCAGCCGTAGAAACCATGCCAAACCATTCCAAATAGGAAGGCGGCGAGCTGGCAGAAACATTAGCATGCCGGGCGAAATGCTTAGCAGTATTTTTCGTCTGTCTTTACGTTCTGAGTTCAAATTCCACCGAGGTCGACTTTGCCTTTCATCCTTTCAGGGTTGATAAATTAAGTACCAGTTACGCACTGGGGTCGATATAATTGACTTAATCCGTTTGTCTGTCCTTGTTTGTCCCCTCTATATTTAGCCCCTTGTGGACAATAAAGAAATAAAAAAAACCATGCCAAATCAGACAGGAGTCTGGTGCAGCCTTCCAGCTTGCCAGCCCTGGTCAAACTGTCCAACCCATGCCAGCATGGACAACGGACGTTAAATGATGATGATGATTTTCCCAGCATCTACACATCATGTATGATACACATTCCCAATTTTTTTCAACCACCAGAGTAATATAGAACTAATGAGTGGAAAGGAAAGATTCATATTACTCAGAATATGTGAACCATTGATTAACTAAAAGCCTGAAAACAAGCATGAAAACAACATTTAGAACAAACTTATGAAAATGCTTTGGACAGGCAAAGGGTTAAAGCAATGTGCCAGTTTAAACCATTTCATATTATAACCAAGAGATAAGATAGATTATTAACAAATGTAAGACTTCTAGCCTAACAGCACAAGTCATTTCGTCATAAATAATCCTCATACTAACCATGTAGATCATATTATAACTGACATCTCCAACATTGTCCAACCCATGCCATGGAAAACAGACATTAAAGGATGATGATGATGATGATGATGATCTCACTGACAGTCTTGTGTTAAACAACATGCCTGAGCCAATTATTTTTACTTTTTGTCATGCAGCTTCATCATTGTCATCATCATCATCATTTAGTGTCCTCTTTCCATGCTGGCATGGGTTGGATGGTTTGACATGGAGCTGGTTAGCAGAGAGCTGTCCAGACTCCAATGTATTACAAATGATTCCATGTATTTTATCTTATTTCATGGTTTAAGCATAAGTTATTTCATTTCATTTCATTTTCTACAGCTATGAAATCATCTCATGTATCCTCAACTGCCGCACTTCATCATTTATTAAACTAACACCAGTGACCTGTCCTGCTATATAAATTATTCTCTCCCACTATCACTTATGGGTTTATATAAGTAATATACTTTTATAAGTGATCTTTATTATGATTAGGAAAATTCACCAATTAAAACCACAATAAATCAATAATTCATAATTTCAACCTGTCACTTCATCTTGATTTGAATTATGTGTGTATGTGTAAATACACACACACAAATACGCACGCGCGCACGCA
>NC_068984.1:24371182-24374409 GCF_001194135.2 Octopus bimaculoides
ACACACACACACACACACACACACACACACACACACACACACACACTTTAGCTTCAGTGTGAAAATAGACACCATAATTCAACCACAATGCTCTCAGCAGCCAAGGAAGTACAATAAGGTAACCAATCAATTTGTTTCTAATGTTGGTAAAGCCATCATCAGGTTTATTTACTTTTCTATGCCTGTTCAGAAGATTCAGTGAACACTACTCTATGATAAATATAAGATCAGAATACAGAATAGACATAACCTTATTTACATAGTGGTAGAAAGTTGGCCACATGTCGATTATTTACTGACAATGTGTTAAGCATTAACTGAAGCATCAACAATGTATATTAGATTAAAACTATAAACAAATTTATATCTTTAATAAGCATACAGTGGAAGTCATCATCATCATCATCATTTAACATCGGTTGTCCATGCTGGCATGGGTTGGATGGTTTGACCAGAGCTGGTAAACTGAGGGGCTGCACCAGACTCCAGTCTGATTTGGGCACAGGAGCCAGTTGCATGACACCAGTATCTGCCACAACTACAATTTCGCTTGGCTTGTTGGGTCTTCCACTCAAGCACAGCATATTGCCAAAGGTCTCAGTCAACTGACATTGCCTCCGTGAGGCCTGATGCTCAAAAGGTGCTTTTTATGTGCCACTGGCACAAGTGCTGGTTGTGCAACACCAGCATTGGCCACATTGCCTCCATGAGACCCACACTTTATTTTGCATGTAACTCTGCTATTTTGTGTTTCATTTTACAGTTCATCAAATGAAAATTAAATTATTTCTCAATCATAATCTCTGTTATTAAGCAAATTATCCATGTGATTCAAGAAAACTATGCCCCTACCTTTGTTTTGACAGGTTGAACGTAAAAGTAACTACACTTTACATTGCAGAGAATTATTTTCTTAATATCTGACGTAGTAAATTTGGGATTTGTAGAATATAATACTGCTATGTGAATAATAATATTTTTCTCCGTTTCTCAGTACTATTATATTACGGTGCATTTTAGATCATATAAATTGGGGTTGAAACCTGGTCATAAATGGAAGAACAATAGTAAAAAGACAGCCATTGAGAATTGCACTGAATTGAACACCTTTTATAACTTCACCATCTCCATCTACGCTGTACAATGTTGTCTCTCTCAAATTAGACTCACTAATTTGATCATTAGACATGTTCCACTCATCTTGTTTGGTAATCATTGCAAATGACCAGTATTTGCATATAAATATCTGTCCCCCATTCTACACCAATTCTATTTCTTTCCAATACATAAAACAGATACCAAACACTCCAAATACACCAGAAACTGTTGCCTTTCCTTCTCAGGTGAAAAACTTTAGAATTCCTACCATCAACACTGGCACGAAGATAAGTAAGTCTGGAGAGGTTATAGAAATGCTAGAGCAGGAGCAAGTTGATGTGTGGTGTGTACAAGAGATAAGATGGAGTGAAGTTTCTACCAGACTTCTCATAGGCTAGAAACCCATTTTGAAATTCTTGTGGGTGGGTAACAACACTGGAATTGAGGAGAAGACATATTGATAGCAGAAAAACAGAGATAAACATAATTAATATAGTCAAACATAATAATTAAGCTTATATAAATATAGTCCTGAACAACAAGGAAGCAACTGTGATCTCCACATATGCACTACAATTAGAACTGATAGATGAGCAAACAGACCATTTTTTTTCTTGCTACTTGCCATAAGTTATCTTGCAGATTACTTCAATTACAAATGAGAGTGACTGCATTGTCATGGCTGATGGTGTTACCAAACATATCTAATGGAGACATTATGCAACACAATATATTGGCTGTTCCAATATATATGGAAACTAGAATCAGGATAGATGGAAAGAAGATGAATCAAGACTCATGTCACCAAAAACACATGTTATACAGCTAAATTCTAGTTTGTGCTTGATTTAAATAGCTATTTTCTACAAGTTCTCTTTGTGGGCATAGAAATGAGGGTTACTTGTCTTCTGGTGACTGGCCAAGGAACTGTGAAACATGTTAGGATGAACTCCTTTGTTTTTCTGAATGCAAAGAGTTGCATTAACATCTGTTTAAAGTTTTACAACAAAAGGAATAAAAACTATTGTTTAACTGCTTAAAATTTATCTTAACTTTTGTAATGCATGCTGTTTTATGCATAAATATCTATTAATTATTCAATGCATGATATGCAAATTAATCTAACCATTTTAGCTAATTGCCAGTTTATTTTTGATTTAAACAGCTATTTGCTATAAGTTTTCTTCATAGGCAGGGGAATAAGTGGGTAAATGACCTCTGAAAAGAGAATAAAAATTATGTGTGTGTGCATAATTATGTGTGTGTTGATATATATATTTTTCGTGATCGTTACCAGTGTCGCCTTACTGGCACATTAGAAAATCATTCGAGTGAGGTTGTTGCCAGTGCCGCTGTACTGGCTCCTGTGCAGGTGGCACATAGAAAACACCATATTGAGCGTGGCCGTTGCCAGTACCATGTGACTGGCGCTCGTGCCAGTGGTACGTAAAAGCACCTACTACACTCTCGGAGTGGTTGGCGTTAGGAAGGGCATCCAGCTGTAGAAACTCTGCCAGATCAAATTGGAGCCTGGTGCAGCCATCCGGTTCACCAGTCCTCAGTCAAATCATCCAACCCATGGAAAGCGGATGTTAAACGAGTGATGATGATGATGATGATGATGATGATGATGATGATGATATTCTTGTGAACCAATTATCATGAAAAATGGTGACAGTTTTGTTAATTGTAGAGGATGATGCATCTATTCAAAATGATGGGGTGAAAACGTCCACGAATGTTTTGTCAAAAGACTCTGTTTGTTGTATTTACTTGTAGTAGTAAAGTAATACACTTTGATCTTAACCAAAAGATCAAGACCAATAATTTGTAGATATGACAGTACATGCTGCCCACCAAAATTAATGGGTCAGGATGATATACAAACACATGATACTTCTGCCATAAAAAATATCAGCTTTTCAGCTTACATTTTTACTGGTTCACTGAATAGCTGACACTCCCATAAACATGGTTCATATCGATTAGTTCCCCCCCGTCAACCTTAACTATGGAAGAACATCAAAGAAATAATTGAAAATGTAAATGGTTTCATTGTTGAACACCATCATTCTTCAAATGCTTTCATTATTGAATACTTTTGTTCTTTCAATATAAATGCATGTTAA
>NC_068984.1:24374995-24378276 GCF_001194135.2 Octopus bimaculoides
TATAATTCTGAGTAGTGTCTAACCTGCATGAATTTTCATTTATATCATCTTAACTCTTTTACTTGCTCTTTACTCTTTTACTTGTTTTCAGTCATTTGACCGCCGCCATGCTGGAGCACCGCCTTTAGTTGAGCAAATCGCCCCAGGACTTATTCTTTGGAAGCCTAGTACTTATTCGATTGGTCTCTTTTGTCGAACCGCTAAGTTATGGAGACATAAACACACCACCATCAGTTGGCAAGCGATGGTGGGGGGGATAAACATATTCACACACATACATATATATATATACATATATACGACGGGCTTCTTTCAGATTCTTTCAGGTATTAGTTGGCACAGGGCTATAGCAGAAGACACTTGCCCAAGGTACTGTGCAGTAGGACTGAACCCAAAACTACATGGTTGTAAAGCAAGCTTCTTACCCACACAGCCATGCTTGTGCCTATAATTGATAATTTTTTTCAATTCAATCTTAACATTCAGTAATGAAAGTATTTAAAGAAAATACGCATTTGAAAGTGAAACTATTTACATTCTCATTTATGTCATTTCCATCCTTCCATATGTACATTGATATGACTGCCTTCATAAATATCAGTTCTTTAACTTATAGCATTCATAAAAGCAAATTGACAGGATTGTCTTAACCAATAGTACTGAATGGCTTAAAGACAGTTATAAAGATTTAATTGAAATGATGATATTTACAAAAATATTACAATATCATTTATAAACTATTGAAAGAGTAACAAATAATTATCATTATTCCAGAAGTTCTTTAATTACAATATTCACAGTAAAACTGTGATTTCAAGTTTTCCATCATAATTTATCAGTTTATGAAGAATGTGTCTAATTCTCATCCTGCTTAAAGCAACATAAAGCTAACTTCTTACTACAGTCCACTCAAATTTTAATTCTCTCACTATTACTCATATTCTATTTCCCAGTCAGGGTAGAGTGATATCTCATCCTTCTACTCACTTTCATTTTATGTTTGCTGTTAGTCACTCACTCACCCACTCTCTATATATTGTTTGATACCCTCTTCGACACTTTCTCTTTGACATGACAGTAGATAAATACATCTAGTTCATTATCTTTTATCTTTTACTTGTTTCAGTGATTAAATTGAAGACACGCTGGGGCACCCCTTAAAAAATTTTTGTCAAACAAATTAACCCCAGTACTTTTTTTGAAGCCTAGTATTTATATTATCAGTCATTTTGGCAACCCACTAAGTTACAGGGGTGTAAATACACCAACACCAGTTGTCAAGTGGTCATGGAGTACAAACACAGATACACATATATACAACAGGCTTCTTTCAATTTCCATTTACCAAATTCACTCACAAGGCTTTGGTTAGCCTAAGACTTTAGTAGAAGACACTTCCGCAAGGTACCATGCAGTTAGACTGAACCCTAAATCATGTGGTTTGGAAGCAAGGAAAAACAATGAACACATTGACTAACAGTCTTAGATATGCTACCCTGCAACGGAAAAATTGGATGCTCATAGCTGGAATGACTTCCATTACAGACCTAAGGCACCACACCAGCAAAAACAATCTATCAACTACAAAACCTAGAGCGATAACAGTTACAAAATGATTCAACAGAGTGGTTTTGTATGGTTGCTTGCACTGCTTGAAATACCAGCCAAGTATCTCCTAAATTTCACTCTACCATCTTGAAAAAAAAGAAGGAAAGAATACATTAAATGATGTAGTCCCAGATGCACAATATTCAATATCTGATATAAAATTAGGGTTAAACAACAGCAGTTACAACAACAACAGTAGCAACAATAACAAAAAAAAAAAAGAAATAACAGAAGTCCATGTCCATACCCCCACCCTACTCTGCAACTTGTGAAGATCTACAAGAAATGTCAAAATTCATAGAGTACCTATTTGTGGTAACTTTTTACTGAAACCTTACTATGATCACTTGAGAAATGCAACTCTATGAAGTTGATAACAAGCAGAGCTAAAACTGTCAGATTTCTTCCTTGCACCTGTTATCTATCAGCCTATATTTCTAGCTTTTATTTCTCTGTCTGCCTGTCTGTCTCTCCTTGTCTGTTTATCTATCTGCTTTTATTACATTTTTGATTTGTTTTTCCTTTATCCAAAACATCTGTTTAAAATAATGTTTACATAATAGCTTTATATATATATATTTATAAATACACACACACACACACACACTCACACAAGCATGTATAATAGTATACTAACTAAAAGTTCAATGGTTCACCTCCTACAACTGACACTGCACAGTGTTTATTGTCAAACCAAATACTCACTGGCCATTAAATAGGTACCATGTATCAGATACAACCTAGCAATGGAAACACTGAAAGCACTGAGTGGTTTGTTAGATTGCAGTTAGCTGAGTTCCCGGCATGCTAACGTTTCTTATTTCTTTATTGCCCACAAGGGGCTAAACACAGAGGGGACAAACAAGGACAGACAAAGAAATTAAGTCGATTACATCGACCCCAGTGTGTAACTGGTACTTAATTTATCAACCCCAAAAGGATGAAAGGCAAAGTCGACCTCGGCGGAATTTGAACTCAGAATGTAGCGGGAGACGAATTACCGCTAAGTATTTCATCCAGCATGCTAACGTTTCTGCCAGCTCACCACCTTAATGAGGAGTAATAATGAAACTGTGATGTTCATACTTTTCCAAAAGGCTTAATCATATACTTTCATACATAAACACAGGTTTTATTTTTCAAATCAGTTGTTAATTTTCCTCCTTATTTAACATAAAACCATTTCTCACTGATTGGGATACTTCAACTGACTAAGGGACTAGGCTAGACATTATTTTATTGGAAGGTAAGGCACTCTCTTAGCCTTAATCTATTTAACTGATGGCATAAGTACTCATCATCATCACCATCATCGTTTAACGTCCGCTTTCCATGCTAGCATGGGTTGGACGATTTGACTGAGGACTGGTGAACCAGATGGCTACACCAGGCTCCAATCTGATTTGGCAGAGTTTCTACAGCTGGGTGCCCTTCTTAACGCCAACCACTCCGAGAGTGTAGTTGGTGTTTTTACGTGCCACCGGCACGAAGGCCAGTCAGGTGGTACTGGCAACAGCCACACTCAAAATGGTGTATTTTACGTGCCACCTGCACAGGAGCCAGTCCAGCGGCACTGGCAACGATCTCGCTCGAATGACTTTTCACATGCCACCGGCACAAATGCCAGGAAGGCAATTAATAACACTAAAGACAACATCCAAGCATTATAAAAC
>NC_068984.1:24378291-24382819 GCF_001194135.2 Octopus bimaculoides
CGTGCCACCGGCACGAAGGCCAGTCAGGTGGTACTGGCAACAGCCACACTCAAAATGGTGTATTTTACGTGCCACCTGCACAGGAGCCAGTCCAGCGGCACTGGCAACGATCTCGCTCGAATGACTTTTCACATGCCACCGGCACAAATGCCAGGAAGGCAATTAATAACACTAAAGACAACATCCAAGCATTATAAAACACCAATTCTAAGTGTTGGTGCAAATAAGAGCCAATGAAGGTTACTTGTCCTTCTTGAGCCATTTTACAAACGACTAAAATGATATTTTTGCACATAGTCAAGCTGACACTTTTTTATTAATACTTACGTTCACTTTTTCATAATATTTTAAAATCTAGCCATTTGTATTAACTGTTGAAGCAGATATTTTACAATTGGAAATATTTTTTATAATGATTTGAAACTAAATACAAAGTAAGATCAATAACTAAGCATTTTCTGGTAGATTTTAAAAGACTATCATCAAAACTTAACATCTTTTTATTGTTATTTTTTTCTTGATAATTCAAGACATTAAATATAGCATCTGACAAATACTGAGAATAATGGCATTTACATTTAAGCTGATTATATATTCAGCTAAATGCAAGCCCCAACAAACTGACAGGTTACAAGGGCAATAAATGCTTAGTTATTCTACAGACCTGAAGGTGCATGACTCAGTGGTTTGAGTGTCGGGTTCACAATCATGAGGTTGTGAGTTCAATTCCTGGACTGGTCTATATGGTGTGTTCTTGAACAAAACACTATTTTCCATTGCTCCAGTTCACTCAGCTGTAGAAATGAGTTGCAAAGTCACTGGTGCTAAGCTGTATCAGCCTTTGCCTTTTCCTTGGATAACCTCAATGGCTTGGAAAGGGGAGGTTGGTATGCATGGGTGACTGCTGATCTTCCATAAACAATCTTGCCTGGACTTGTGCCTGGGAGGGGAATGTTATGGGTGCAATCTCATGATCATTCATGACCGAAGGGGGTTTTTATCCTTTACCCTATTCTACAGACATACCACATTTGGTCCTAATGTTCTATGGAGACAGGGTCCTAAAATGAATGTTTCTTGAATGAAAATTTAACAAACAAATCAATTAGAATATTAATGATAATCTCTCAATGATATTTTTTTACAGTATTGCTTCTGTTGATAATGTAGATCACCTATTACCATACTACATTACAAATATACAAGGATAAAATTATCTTTAGAAATGTAGACATATATAATGAGGGTTTCTTCTACATATCAAGATATAGAGATTTTGAGTGCCCTTATGGTTTTTCAAGCTGTCTAGTTTGACAGATATAGCCCCTGTTATTCTGTTATTTCTATTCCTGTTCACTGAGAGCCAATGTAACAATTGGCAATTTTTTTTTTACATACATTGAACTTTAATCCATCATTTTCAAAGTTATACTGGTCAGCCGTTCTGATTTTAAGTAACTCTAGTCTTATAATAATGTTATTTATTCAGTCAGTCAATCACACTCTCAAAAGAAGGCAGAAACTGATGGCATCCAATATGAAACAAAAACAATGTGAATATCTGACAGTTATGGAAATGAAAGCACAGTCATTTCTGAGTTCTTGTAGCCTGAAGGAGTATTTAAATTTTCAAGTATCAGCATCAATGTCATAGTTTCAATGATTAAATGAGAAACATCTGCAACAAACTTTTGGAAAATAAAACCAAAAACTTTAGTTAAAATAAAGTTCCAACAGCAGGAGGCAAAATTGGTTACACAAGCTTAAAATATTGATAAATTTAAGTATTCATATGAAATATATCCATCTTTCTGTCAAGTTATTTATGTATAAGAGAGTATAAATATCTGCATGGGAACATAGCTTTTATTTTTTGCAGCAAATAAGAGCACAAATACAGGGAAGCCAAAAGAAAAGATAGAGCCATCAGCTCAGACAAATGTGGAGATAAAAGAAGATACTCAAAACTCAACTGGAAAAAAGATGACATTGGCTGGTGCTTAACTGTAAATAAAACCATTAGCAGAGTTAAAGATTATTGAATATTAAATAGGAGAGTATTGTAGTTCACTTGAAGCATTGTGTATTGTTTGTAAAGAATAAAAAGTTTTGAATGGTACAACAATGCACTATAATACAAAAAATGGACTATATACCTGTTGTAATTTAGTTATCTATAGTCCGATGATATTTCGGAATAACTAAATTACAACAGGTATATAGTCCATTTTTTGTATTATAGTGCATTGTTGTACCATCCAAAACTTTTTATTCTTTGTGAATATTAAATATATAAGAAAATAAGTCATTCTAATATAGGTTACAAAGCTTAAAGTTCTGGAAGAAGGAGTAGTTGATTGCATTGACTCCAGTACTTGACTGGTACTTATTTTATCGACCCCTCAAAGGATGAAGGGTGACATCTACCTCAGTAACATTTGAACTCAGAATGTAAAACCAGAAGAAATGCTGCAGAGTATTTTGTCTGGTGTGCAAACAATTCTACCAGCTTACTATTTTGTTGCCTTGAAATGATATTTACAAACATCACCAACATTACTGAAACACTGTATTCCTAAAGAGCTTGCCACAGCATAGAATTCTGTGGAAACATGTTGACTTCTATGTAAATAGCAAATACATTTTTGCCTAATGGAATACCACTTTATCTCAAACATTTCATGAATACAATGTTTTTGTAATGTGGAGAACGACTTTATGCATTTGTAACAACTTGTAAAAGAAAAAAAACCCTTTCTATCTCCTACATAAGGTAAGTGAACCAGCCTCAATTTTGACCAAGGTAATTCAGTCAAATAACCAAACACAATGCAGTTTCTATTTGTAAGCCATTGGTTATGACATATTTAAACTCAGGTGATGATCAAGATCATCAACATCATTATTATCATATCATTTTTATGTCCATTTTTCCATGATTGTATGGGTTAGATGGAATTTTACGAGGAAGATTTTCTATAGCTGGATGTTCTCCCTTTTATCAAACTTCACCTGTTTCCAAGCAATATATCCCCATTGTGAGACATGTTTTCACAGAAAATTGGAAACAAAGGACATAGATTGTTTGATATTGACATTCAACTATCATGATGTGAAGACAGGGTGACACACACACGCACACACACACACACACACACACAATAGGCTTCTTTCAGTTTCTGTCTACCAAATCATCTCACAAAGCTTCGGTCAGCCTGCATCTATAGTAGAAGATACTTGCCCAAAGTATCATGCAGTGGAACTGAACCAATGTAGTTGGGAAGCAAAATTTTAAACCACATAACTATGCTTGCACCTACACACAGCTATGAATATGAAAGACATGTGTTACCTAAATATGAATATGAAAGCAAAGTGTTGCCTCAGAAGCACAAATGCACACGCAGAAGGATTAAAATGTCTGAAACTAAGAGCAAAAAAATATGCTGAAAGAGAAATTATCCAAAATATTTGTAGGTCTGATTAACTACTCCAGGCCTGTGCAAGAAAATAAATACTATTACCTCACATCTTATTCTAAGCTAAATGTATCAACTTCATTTTGTCTGTCTAAAAATGAAGCAACTCTAAACCTCCTGCTGTTTCTTGTCTTGGTTTCATCCAAACTGATATAATACAATGCAATCCTAGTATGTAAAGTGGTAATCTGATAGAATAATCAGCATGTCAAGTGAAATTCTTAGTTGCATGTCTTCTGGTGCTTTACATTCTGAGTTCAAATCCCACTGAAGTCAACTTTGGTTTTCATCTCTGTGGAATTCTTAAAATAAAGTACCACTCAAATACTGGGGTCAATGTAATCAACTTGTAATTTTGGTAAATATATCTGTTAAAACGAGATGTCAGTCTTATTTTCATTTTTGCATAATTTTGATGATGATATATTCACCACACCCAGTATATATATAAATATATATACATATATATACTTTTATTCTTTTACTTGTTTCAGTCATCTGACTGCAGCCATGCTAGAGCACCGCCTTTAGTTGAAGTAATCAACCCCAGGTCTCTTTTTGCTGAACCGCTAAGTGATGGGGATCTAAACACACCAACATCATTTATCAAGCGATGGGGGGGGGGAACAAATACAGACACAAATACATATATATATCCGAAGGGCTTCTCTCAGTTTCCACCTACCAAATCCACTCACAAAGCTTTGGTTGGCCCAAGGTTATAGTAGAAGACACTTGCCCAAGGTGCCACGCGGTGGGAGTGAGCCTGGAACCATGTGGTTAGGAAGCAAGCTTCTTACCACACAGCCATTCTTGCACCTATATGTATATATGTATCATCATCATCCTTTAACGTCCGTTTGCCATGATGGCATGGGTTAGATGGTTTGACTGGAGCCTGGCAAGCCAGTAGGCTGCACCAGGCTCCAATCTGATCTGGCAAGGTTTCTACAGCTGGATGCCCTTCCTAATACCAGCCACTCCAAGAGTGTAGTGGGTGCTTTTTATGTGCCACCAGCACGGGAGTCAGTCAGGCAGCACTGGCATTG
>NC_068984.1:24383104-24385727 GCF_001194135.2 Octopus bimaculoides
AATATTTACCATATTTTTGAAGTCATTTTCTCTTTAAAATAGTTTTTAAACATGCCAAAAAAACCCTTTTGTAATGGTTTTCACTTGAAAATAATTTTTAAAAAACATTAAAATATTGTCTGTTTAAAGAAAGCTAAAATATAAATACTTACTGCACAAACAACTTACATTTTTGAAATCACATTCACTTAAAAATATTTCTAAATGATTAAAATATTGTGTTTAACAAAGGTGAAAATAGAAACATTTACTGTAAAAAAACAAATCATATTTTTTCCTTGTCAAGTCATTGTGTCTAATCAAAAGGTAAGAGTTTCTTCCCTTTCAGGGATAAGTTATTTTCGGAATATTTTCCCATTATGCATGAGTTTGGCTGGGTAACATTACAAGCAAGCAAGCAAGATTCAAGCTTTTAATGTATTTTATATATATATATGTATGTATTCTTTTATCTGTTTCAGCCATGTGGCTGCAGTCATGTTGGAGCACCACCATATATATAAATAACTAAATAATTATATAGATATATGTATGCATGCATATAAGATATATAATAAAGATAATGGTACTAAGGATGCTACCACCATGACCGCAATTGCTGTCACCACTACTACCACTGCCAAGAACCACTACCACAACCAACACCATCAATGACAATTTGATCATTCTCTTTGATTGAGCTTCTTTACAAAACATTGTCAATCATAAAAGAATTTAGAATACAATGGCATGAATGTGGAATACTAAATCTATTCCTGACCAGAACTTAGTGAAGGATTTCTATTTGCATGTGTGCATGTAAGTCTGTGTGAGTGGTAGTATGAATGTGTTTGTATGTATTAAGTGTTAGTGTGTGGGTATATATGAATGTGTATATCCATTTCTAATTGTGTGTGCGCACATTTGTACATGCATGTGTGTACATTTCCAACTGCATGTGTATGAAAGTGTGTGGGTAGTAAAAATTACTCATCATATTTGTTGATTAATCAGAACAGAATTGGTTGGGGTTTTTTTTTTATTTATATATGTTTTGGCTTGTTGATTTTTATTTTATATATTTTACCTATTTATTTATTTATTTATTCATTTTATTTACTTATTGAAGTTAGTGAAGAATTAATGGAAGAATCTTTAATATTTGAAGATAGGAAAAGGGAGAAAATAAAAACCATCATTTTCACTTGGAAACGTAAACGGAAAAGGATACAATAAAAGAAAAAAGACGAAAAGAAAAAAAGAAAAATAGGGAATAATTTAATTAATGCTTTGACTTTCTTCTCTTTTTCTTTTGTTTTTTATTAATGTTTGTTTTGTAACGTTAGACTTGTATCAGTGCTGCCCTTCTGGCAAAATAAGACCATTGTTCATCTTATTATTATTATTATTATTATTATTATTATTACCACCATTATCATTATTACTACTACTACTACAAAGAAGTGCGGGAAGGAAAGGAGGACAATCCAAATGATACAAAGATAATAACCAAGAAAAGGATCAGTTATAAGGAGTGGGCAAGCAGTTGTGGGGTGAGTGAAGTAGAGTTATATAGTTAGTCACATTGATAATGGTTGGTTTATAAGAGCTCGTTGGAAGAATTACAATTGGTGCTGTTAGCTGTTGTTGTGTTGCTTGTGATGATTAGTGGTTATAGTCATTGTATAGTGGTAGTTGTGACAGTATTTGTTGATACAAAAAGGCCTCTCCCTCAGAGTGAAAGATTGTATGATGCTTGTGTGCTACATGGCAGTAAAACATGGGCTGTGATTGCAGAGGACATGTAAAACATGGGCTGTGATTGCAGAGGACATGTAAGGGCTTGAAAGATATGAAGCTAGCATGCTCTACTGGATGTACAAAGTCAGTGTGCATGTACCACAATGTGTAAGTGCCTTAAGAGGAAAAGTGGATATAAGATGCATCAGACATAGTGTGCAAGAGAGAATATTGCTCTGGTATGGTCATGTAATGTGTATGGATGAAGACAGCTGCATTACGAAGTGTCAATTTCTAATTGTTGAGGGGAGCTGTGGAAGAAGTAGACCCAGGAAGACATGGGACAAGGTTGTGAACTATGATCTTCACTTAAGCCTTATGGAGGCAATGACAAGTGACTGAGACTTCTGGTGATTTGCTGCACTTGAGAAGACACATCAAGCTAAGTGAAATTGTGGTTGTGGCTTGTGTTGGTGACATGTAAAAGGCACCCATGCCAATGACAGATAAAAGGCACCTGTGCCGATGACAGATAAAAGGCACCTGTGCCGATGACACGTAAAAAGCACCTGTACTGGGGATACATGAGAGGCACCCATGTCAGTGACATGCAAAAGGCATTCCTGCCGGTGGCATGCAAAAGGGCACTCAGTACACTCTGTAAAGTGGCTGGCATTAGGAAGGGCATCCAGCCATAGAAACCAAGCCAAAACAGAAGACTGGAACCTGGTGCAGCTCCAGTCAAACCATCTAACTCATGCCAGCATAGAAAATGGATGTTAAATGATGATGAAGATGATGATATAAACACATCTTCTACATTATATATATTATAGATATAGATGTGTGTTATATATATATATATATATATATATATATATATATATATATATATATATATATA
>NC_068984.1:24385746-24388356 GCF_001194135.2 Octopus bimaculoides
TATAAAGCAAAGAGCAATATAGAAGAATGTTTCTAGGGAGTAACATTTACTCAACAGTACAGAATATTATATGAAAATATCATAGTCATTGCTAATAGAGACCATCAACAAACACAGACTTTGTGGAACACACTTGAATAAGAAAAGGTGAAGATGTACGTCAATTATAACTATAGGAACCAGTTCATGGTAAAAGAAGCAAACCTTGTCAAACATATGTGCAACAGTTGCTGCGGATACAAACCTTGGAAGAAATTGTGTTGCAGAAATGAAGGAGAATAGGAGGACGGGGGAACATGGAGGGAGACTGGGAGACAGGTCAATAAGATCAGAGTAGATTCAACACACACACACACACACACAAATACACATATGCAAGTATACACACATATATACATATATACACACACATAAATACACATACACATAAGTGTGTGTATGCATGCATATTATATTAATTTATTTATATATAGGTATATATGTATGTATGTGTGTGTTTGTGTATGTGTATGCATGTATATATATATATATATATATATATATATATATATATATAAATATAAAATATATATATTATCTTTCAACAAAATCATGTTTTGCTTTCAGGAGGGTCTAGAGCCAAAATTCCATTGTACTACTAAATATAGAAGTTACATACATGATTATTTCTGTCAGTCAGAGTGTAAATAAAATAGTCTATATAATTTATATAATGAGATCAATCAATGTCCTTACACAGAACTGAAATGTTATATTGATATCGTATTCCATACATATGAGGTGTACAAAATAAATAGTTATAATTACATATATAATTATATACACAGACACAAGCAATAACTATACAAATCTTCATTGTATACTCTATATTAGTATATTATTTCTCTATATTTGAAATGGAATTTGTAAGCAAATAAATCTGTAAAATTCAAAAATAATCTTTCCTTTAGTAACTTTATGTAAGTGCTCTCTCTCTCCCTCTCTTTTCTCTCTCTTTCTCTCCCTTCACTCCACTCATATTATAGTTTAGTGTTTTTAAACACAGAATATCCCTAAGGGATATTGTCGCTTAATTTGCCTTTCATGATGTATCTGCATTAGGTATGATATATAGATGGCGATTTTAATTTAATACTGCCTCTATTGCATCATCATCATCATCATCATCATTTAACATCTGTTTTCCATGCTGGTATGGGTTGTACTGAAAACTGGTAAGCTGGAGAACTGCACCAGGTCCCAATCTGATTTGGCACAGTTTCTACAGCTGGATGCCTTTCCTAATGCCAACCACTCCAAGAGTGTAGTGGGTGCTTTTTACATGCCACCAGCACAAGTACCAATTACAAAACACCAGCACTGGCCACGACTATGGTCTCACTTGGTTTGATAGGTCTTCTCAAACACAGAATATTGCCAAAGGTCTCAGTCACTTGTCAGTGTCTCCGTGAGGCCCAAAGTTCAAAGGGTGTTTTTGCATGCCACTGGCACATGTGCCAGTTATGCGAGGCTGGCATTGGCCATGACTACAATTTCATTTGGCTTGACGGATCTTCTGAATGAATTTTAATTCAGCTAGACAGCTAATTGCAACATCAGTGATTCTTCATTCTCTGTTTTCCTATATCTGTAGCAACAAACTTTGTGTTAGGGTGCATCTGGTGTAGATACATGCTACTGACAAAGCCCAATAAAGCAGAAATTTACATTTAACATTCTCATCACTGCTGCTGGTTGATTTTCATCTCCTACTGATATAGTCTTGTTTTTTGTTTTTTGAATACAGTGCATCCATAAGGGATATTATCTATGGATGAATACTGCTGTATTTGCCTTTTGCAATGTATCTGCATTAAATATGGTACACCAATGACTATTTTAATCTACTACTGCTTTTGTTGCATATGAAAAATATACTATATTTACAGACTAAAGATTAATGGCTAACAAAACTGCTATTTTATAAGAAACAAATATCAATTCAATTTCATTAATGACTGTCAAGTGAAAAGCAGAATGAAAATTATACAGAATCAAAAGATGAGTGGAAAACTTAATATTGGCTGATGACCAAGAAAACCTAGAGAGGATGCTGCATCTGTTGTTGTGTACCTTTAATCTCATTAGATTCTGGGTTTTGATGAATTGATTAATTGATTATGATTTGAACCAGCAATGAAAATATTTTTAATACAAGCAATTGTTTCCTATTGAACAAAATATATTCACAGGTCAATAAACTGCATGATAACCTTTTTTTTCTGAATTACTTCACAATGTCTCTGAGACATAGAACCCATTAATGACATCATCATCATCTCATTTAATGTTTGTCTTCTATGCTGGAATGGGATAGACAGTCTGACATGAACTGTCAAATCAGAAGACTGCATCAAGCCCTGTTGTCTGCTTTGGCACGGATTCCATGATTGGATGCCCTTCCTAACACCAACAACTTTACAGAGTGAATTGGATGCTTTTTTTTTACATGGCACCAGCACCAGTGAGGTCACCAAGTAACTTGCAAGACAGGACTCCTCAACTGAGACAAGGAGAATTATTTAAGGATAGGAAAAGGAGTCTTGCATTAGAGGGAAAATATGACTACCT
>NC_068984.1:24388366-24391749 GCF_001194135.2 Octopus bimaculoides
GAGAGAGAGAGAGAGAGAGAGAGAGAGAGAGAGAGAGAGAGAGAGGGAGAGAGAGAGAGAGGGAGAGAGAAGATGGTGAAGATGTGACAGGGAAGGGGCAGGGGTGAGTGGATCAGGGATTAGAGAGGTAGAGTGGGTAGGTGAGTTCATGAGATTGCAAAACGAGGGTGGGAGATTGAAAGGGGAATGTAATGATTGGGCACAGGCAGAAGGGTGGGGGGTATTAGGAGGATATATTGCAGGGAAAAGATTAGGTAGTAAGAAATAAGACTGCATTAAAATAGACTTTTGAGATTCAATGGTTTCTGAGTTTTGACTTCATGATCAACTTCATTCCTGAGACTTTTGAACAAATTGTTATCACAGAGAATAACAGGTCAAGATAATAACCTACTATGAAGTACTTGATTGAAAGTGAAACATGTTTGGGGTCATCGCCATGTATTAGAATCCACTTGAGCAACAACTGATGATCAGAATAGATTAAAAAGAGGTCTCAAGATGTATTTGAACACTTTTTGATTCATTGTTCAATATTTGAACACTTCTTGATCCAGTGTTTTGATCCATTGTTACAATGACACAAACTGGAAGGAAGATTAAGATGATGGTGATAAGGTGTCACAGCATACTTTTGAGGTACAGGAACATAAATATAAGAGAGAATATGGACAGAAGTTTCAGAGTGTACCCTCAATGCACAAAAATGTGAATAGAGAAGAGAGTAGAAACAAAATACTGGGAAGGGTGGTAGCTAGAGGTTGCAAGAGTGTATGGGGAGAGTGCAAAGTGGTTAGAAATGGAGTCAGATGGGATGACTGTAGTGAATGATGAACAAGGTTGGAGGAGTGTTCAATGGTAAATATGAGTTGACAAGACAAGAAAGAAGGGGGGAGTAGAGGTGATGGCTGGCAGCACACACACACACACACACACACACATTGTGCTTTTGTAACATAAAGACAAAAGTGCTTGACATAATTATAAGTTAAAAGATCTAGTCTATGTGAGATCAAGAGGGATCACACACCCAAAACACATTTTTGTTCAAGTGGTGGTATAGGCATGTGTTGGGGAGGGATGAAGAGCATGTTCTGAGGAGGGTGATTGTGTCTGAGGTAAATGGAGCATGAAAGCGAGGTAGACCGAGGAAAAGGTGGAGGGGACAGGTGGAGGAGAAGATTGAGAGGGTTGGTTTGAAAAAGGAGGATGCCCAAAATCAGGCAAGATGGTGTGAGGGCGGTTGCTATGGCATTGAGGTAGATCTGGCCACCCCTGTTAATGGGGACAAAACCTGGATTTAAAACACTGGATGATGGTCCTTTAGTCAACCATGTATGTCAGTAGGTTGAAAACAACAGGAATGCACGCACACACACACATACATAGACAGACAGATATATAGATATAAATTTATGCATAAATGCACACATACACACACGTGTATGTTAGTATTCATTTAAATACACACAAGCACACATACTTACATATGGAGAATTACAGAGAAGTAATTAGCTGAGATTCAGATTGTAGCAGCTAGCTGACTGATTAAAGTGTGACACCATTAAACTACATGTGAAATCAAAGTTTGCCACAGACATAGCTCTATGGTGATACATATACATACGTTATGTATGTATGTTATGTATGTATGTACGTTATGTATGTATGTATGTATGTATGTATATATGTATATATGCATACGTTATGTATGTATGTTATGTATGTATGTATGTATGTATATATGTATATATGCATGTATTTGAAATAAGTATATATAAGCTCAATATCCCTACTTACCTACCTATGGTCTCTAAGTAATAACCCATTCACAACAGCAGATTGGGCGGCATTACAGAAATCATCCAAGTGTAAAACAATTTTTCTGATTGCTTATGCAATTCCTAAGGTTGTCAAGACTACAATCCTGTTTATAGTAAAAAATAAGTTTAAAAATGGAAAATACTCTACTGTACTTTATTAGGGTCACTGGATTTCTTTTTTTTTTTCTTATTTTTTCTTTATTTTTTTTTTTATTTTCTTTCATTTATAATTATAATCTTGTCTACTATAAGTACAAGGCTTGAAATTTTTTTTTTTTTTTCTTTTTGATGGGAAACTAGTTGATTACATCGACCCCTGCATTCAACTAGTACTTATTTCATTGACCTCAAGCAGATGAAAGGCAAAGTTGACCTTGGCAGAATTTGAACTAAGAACATGGAGACAGATGAAATGTTGTCTAGCATGCTAATGATTCTACCAGCCATCTGCCTTTTTATAATCATAATAATGATACAGTTATTGTACTCAGTGCTCCTACTGGAAAAGGGAGAAAAGAAAGCAGCAATATATCAAGTAAAAGAAAAACAGCAATGTCAGCCAAAAGTGCATGTCCAGTATGGTCATCATTGTTTAATATCCTTTGTCCATTGGGTTGGACGGTTTGACCAGAGCTGACAAGCTGGAGAACTACACCAGGATGCCCTTCCTAATGCCAACCACTTTACAGAGTGTACCGGGTGCTTTTAACATGATACTGCACGAGCACTTTTGCATGAGTGCTTTTTACATGGCACCAGCACTAGACTTTTGCAGGTCAATTCTCTTCACCAGAGGGAGTGGCCTTTAAATTAAATATACAGATTAAAATACTAAAAGATAGACAAGTGAATAGTAAAAGAACCTTAAAGAGGAGTAGTGCTGGCAAATTTTGAAAAGCAACAAATTTTTGAAGGATTCTGTAACTCAACAGTTAACTAATATAAGTAGTTTATTTTGTGCTTTAACAATTCTGAACACCTTATTTCCAGATACAGTGTGACTTAAGAAAAAATTTGGTTACTGTTTCAAGCAGATTGTGCAACCACATAGCAATTCCACTAGTGTATTTTATGCCATCTTCTATTTTTTACCTATTTCAGTCATTAGAATTTTGTTAGATGGGAGCTATGTGGAAATCAGTGGTGTATACCATAATCATCATGAAGGTATATAGCTGAGTTTAAATCTCAGTGGCATGTTATATCGTAGAGTAAAACACTTTATTTCCTGTTGTTCCAGTCCACTCAGCTGGTAAAAATGAGTTGAGCCTGTAATTCAAAGGACTAGCTTTGTCACATTCTGTGTCATACTGAATATCCTTGAGAATTATGTTGAAGGCATGCATGTCTGTGGAGTACTCAGCCATTTGCACGTAAATTTCACAAGCAGGCTGAGTGATTGGATCAATTGGAACCTTTGTCATCGTAACCAATGGAATGCCTGTAGTAGAGATACACATGTCTGCTCCAATTGGAAAAACAGAGAAGGAATGACAGAGAGAGAGAGAGAGAGAGAGAGAGAGAGAGAGAGAGAGAGAGAGAGAGAGAGAGAGAGAGAGA
>NC_068984.1:24391947-24396384 GCF_001194135.2 Octopus bimaculoides
AGAGAGAGAGAGAGAGAGAGAATGAGAGAGGAAGAGAAGATGATGAAAAAGATGAGTCAAGTCATATCTTTAAGTTGCAGGGAGGTAACTAGAAGTGAAGTGGTACAGAGAATTGGACAGAGTGAGTGAGTTCGCAAGAGTGTGAAAGGAAAGTGAGAGATAGACAGGAGGGGAATGCATTGCAAAATTGCAATTATAAAGAAAAATTATCCTACTATATTTTTATAAATCCTATTATATTTTTACACAAATGGCTGTGTGGTAAGAAGCTTGTTTCCCAACCACACAGTTTTGGGTTCAGTCCCACTGCAAGGTAACTTGGGCAAGTGACTTCTATCGTAACTTCAAGCCAACTAAAGCTTTGTGAGTGGAGTTGATAGACAGAAACTGAAGGAAGTCTATTGTACATGTGTGTGTGTGTGTGTGTAAAGGTAAGATCCAAGGATCAAGGTAAAGAAGTAGCTAGTGGAATACCCCTCGTTTGGGTAATTACTACTTCTGAGGTTCTGCTAGCTAGGAAATATATGTAACCTAGATTTTATCTACTCTATTCCCCAAATTTGGGTGGGTGTGTGTGTGTGTGTGTATTTGTATCTGTTCTTTGTTCCCCACCACTACCACGTGACAACCAGTATTGGTCTGCTTACACCCCATGACTTAGCACTTCGGCAAGAAAGAGCAATAGAATAAGTACTAGGTTTTAAAAAATAAATCCTGGAGATGACTTGCTCGTCTAAAACCCTTAAAGGCAGTGCCTAGCATGGCTGCACTCAAATTACTAAAAGAAGTAAAAATATTATTAGGAATTGTACATAAAAAGCACCATCCGAATGTGGTCAATGTCAGTGCCCCTTGACTGGCTCCCGGGCCAGTGGCATGTAAAAAGCATTATCTGAATGTGATGGTGGCATGTAAAAAGCACCCACTACACACTCGGAGTGGTTGGTGTTGGGAAGGGCATCCAGCTGTAGAAACATTGCCAGATCAGATTGGAGCCTGGTGCAGCCCACTGGCTTTCCAGACCTCAGTCAAACCGTCCAACCCATGCCAGCGTGGAAAACAGACGTTAAACGATGATGATGATGATGATAATATGATGTATATAACAATTGTTTGAATATTTTGTGTATCATAGAAGTATAACCGATTTATTTACGCATAAGCCCTATATGGACCCCCGAGGGTCATATGGGCCTCAGATGAGAATCATTGGGTTAAACTAATACATTAACAGAATAATTACTAGAGTAATGCAAATGACATTAATAACGGTGCAAAAAAATTACAGCTTGCCTATCTCCTAGGTCAACATTTCACCTAGCATATTTTTTTAAAGCTCTGAACCAGATACTTAAATGCTATTTTCCCTGTGCAAAATCTACATGTTTATTTATAAACCACTGTTATAGCCTGTTGAATCAATCAACTACACTTGTTCTCCTTCTCTTCAACACATCTGTGGTCTTGTACCACTATAAGAACTCATTATTACTGTTATTACTACAGAAGTAGTAGTAATAAGCATCAATGTCAGACTATTGTTTTTGTATATTACGAAATATGTCTATCGCCATCATATCAGCATGTAGTTAACATATGGGGCCTCTTTGTAGTCGTTCGATTAGTTAGAAATAGCAACTAAATCTTTTTTAAATTATACACTATCGTCTTTTAAAAGAGGACACATTGGGTAATGTATTTCTAGATATCTCTAAAAAGACTTATGGTCAGACAGGATGATCTAGGCTGGACCATCCTATCTATTTGATCATAAATCCGCCCAAACGGCGTTGACTTTGGGTTAAATGACAACAGCTAAAACCTTGTCGTTCAGCGAACTATTTGTTTTGCTATAAGATTGGTCCATCAGAGCAGACCAGGGTGTTACATAAAAACAATCTAAATCCTTATTTCTTGTTTCTTTATCAAAATAAAAAGTAAGCACTAAACGCTCAGGATAAGAATCACGACTCTTCGACAAAAAAGATATCTTATTCCATCAACTTATTACAAGCCCTTTCTTTTAATATATTAAAAACAGAGACATGCCAAACCAGCACAGCGCTTAAATAATATCGCGTGTACAACAAACAAGTCTTTTGTGCAAGGGAAGTAACTCCTCAGTCACTAAGATGACCTGATAAAAAATGAACAGCTTTTGAATTCGTTAGTAAAGTTTGCTTAAACTCAGAAAGTGACGAAACCTTACCAATCTAAGAAAATAATTCTAGGCTCCAAAATAGGGATCCCGTTAAATTTCTTATTAACATTTAAAGTTTTTCAAATTTTCGCTAGATTATTTTTTTCAAAAAGTAATTCTGATGTAGTTTAAGCAGGCTTATGACGAAAATTGCATTTTTTTCTAGAAACTAATAATAAAGAAGTTAGAAACTAATAATAAAGAAGTTACAAACATTTAAAATTATGTAATTTTCGCCGAAGATACCATGATATACTTCATATAAAATAAATTAATGCTTTTAAAACTTTATTTTTACATAATCATCTATACGACGGACCCCAAGGTATTTAATGCAGACCTGACAGCATAATATTAATTATTCTTTTCTACTCTAGGCACAAGGCCCGAAATTTTTGGAGGAGGGGGCAGTCGATAAGATCGACCTCAGTACGCAACTGGTACTTAATTTATCGACCCCGAAAGGATGAAAGGCAAAGTCGACCTCGGCAGAATCAATTATTATTTCAAAACATGTATAACTCAATGAGTTTCCAGAATCGATACAGCGTTGGAAAATATTTTGAAATATTTGTTCTGAATTCAAATCTCACCGAAACTGACTTCGATTTTCATATCCTCAGGGGTAGGTAACACGAAGTATCAGCCAAATACTGGGGTCGATTGAATCAACTAAACCCTCTTCCTTAAAAATTGCAGACCTCGTGACTAAATCTTTATTTCAAACTATATTTTTTATCTTTTATTTGTTTAAGTCATTAGACTGAGGCCATGCTGGGGTACCACCCTGAATGACTTTAGTCGAACTAATTGACTTATTTTGTTAAGCCTGGTACTCATTCTATCCCCCACTTACGCCAAACCGCCAAGTTACGGGGAGGTAAATACACTACTTGTCAAGTGGTGGTGGTGAACACACACACACACACTTTCTGTCTACCAAATCTACTCACAAGGCTTTGGTCGGCCCAAGGCTGTAGTAGAAGACACTGGGACTGAACCCAAAACCATGTGGTTGGGAAGCAAACTTCTTGCGCTATAGCCACACTTATCATTTTAATGTCTTTAGTCATAAATCAGTCTTAATTGTACTGACTTGTGTTGCAAGAACCCTGTAATTAATGGTAGATGTTTAAATACCAATCAGCCCTTATACAGAAGACATTTTAAAGACTGTATGGTGCGTTAATATCTTTCCCTCGAAGTTCCATCATTATACTCTCACATCAATAGCATATAATACACATGTTGTTGTTTATCCCCCAGGTGAACTGTGTAGTTCAACACATTTATGATCAAAAGCATTCCAATAACGATGATTCCTAGTCATTTTTTCCTTCTTTGTTTTTGTGGGTATAATTGTCTCTAAAAGAATGCTGATCTGTGATTGAGATGGAATAGATCCGCTGATCTATATATTTTTCTGGATCTTTTCTCAGAAGAAGTGAAAAAGGCAGAGTAAAAGAATATACCTTTGAGTTTGTGGTTGCAGTGTCTTTGTATGTAGATCATCGTTGATTTTTTCCCCCCATTATCTAGAATGTGTGTGTGTGTGTGTGAAAGAGAGAGAATGTAGTATCAATACCCCACCAGGTATACAAGAAGTTCTCTGGTATGGGCTCCACTTGTGCTTTGTAATAGTCTAGTATCAGATGAAGGCTGACGTATATTTTAATCCTAAAACGAAACTTGGATCTTTACAAATTTCCCAGAAGAAACCCGTCGCGCGCGCGTGTGTGTGCGTACGTGCATGCATCTTTGTGTCTGTGTTTACGTTTCTGTAACTTAGCAGTTCAGCAAAAGAGTACAAGGCTTAAAGAAAGTACTGGAGTCAATTTGTTTGACTAAAAATTCTTCGAGGCAGTGCTCCAGCATGGCCGCAGTCTAATGACTGAAACAAGTAAAAGATATTCTTTTTTTTATATACTCTAAGCACAAGGCCCGAAATTTTGGGAGAGGGGACCAGTCGATTAGATTGACCCCAATACGCAATTGGTACTTAATTTATCAACCCGCAAAAAAATGAAAGGCAAAGTCTACCTCGGCGGAATTTGAACCCAGAATGTAAAGACAGACGAAATACAAAAGATAAGATATTGGTTATTCTCTGATACTTTTTCTTCAGCCACAGTGATTATGTTTGTGCCAAGCAGAACGTCTTTTGTCACATCACAGACATCTTTACTAACAAGTTCAATAAAAAAAAAAATCCTTGTGCCTTTTTGGGTATCATCCCA
>NC_068984.1:24396458-24414972 GCF_001194135.2 Octopus bimaculoides
ACCAATAGCATTTTTCTTTTTCTTTTTTTTTTTTTTAAGTTTGGTAGTGAGCAATTTTTATTCCTGTTCTCATACCTGTTGACAGTTAAATATTTCCCTTTTGAAATGGTTGTGGGATTAATTCAAAAGTTTGAAACCTATGTCTGAATGAATTCCTACTTTGGAACGCAAGCATGGTGTGTGGTAAGAAGCTTGCTTCCCAACCACATGGTTCCAGGCTCAGTCCCACTGCGTGGCACCTTGGGAAATTGTCTTCTGCTATAGCCTTGGGCTGACCAAATCCTTGTGAGTGGATTTGGTAAACGGAAACTGAAAGAAGAATATATGTATGTATGTATGTATATATTTGTGTGTCTGTTTGTCCCCCCACCATCAATTGACAACCGATGTTGGTGTGTTTAAGTGCCCGTAACTTAGCGGTTCAGCAAAAGAGACCGATAGAATAAGTACTAGGCTTACAAAGAATAAGTCCTGGGATTGAGTTGTTCGACTAAAGGCGGTACTCCAGCATGGCTGCAGTCAAATGACTGAAACAAGTAAAAGAATTTCAAGTTTGAAAGTAAAAAATGAAAAAGAAAAAGAAAAAAGTAAAGAAATATAAGCAACTTCAAACGAGACTTTGTCGTTATTTACTAGTTTCATAGCAGTCAGCTAGCAGCCATAAGACATCTCAATACTTAGGCTGCTCAACACTCCACTCTACCCACCTACCTACCTACCTACCTAGCTCTCAGGAAAAGCCAGTCAGCAGACAGAGAGATTTCAAGCAGTCAGCAGCAGTCAGGTGAAAATGCTTGATCCTGATACAGTATGGTCTTGTCTTTCTCTTTTGAAAAGCTTCAGCCTTGTCATTCAGTGATATGCTGAGTCTGCTTGAAGATTTAAGTTAACAGTACAAGTGTACTCTTATACCTTAATATGATTTCAAGTTTTGGCATAAGGCAACCCCAGTGCTCAACTGGTACTTATTTTATTGACCCCAAAAGGATGAAAAGCAGAGTGGACCCTGGTAGAATTTGAATTCAGAACATACAGATGGACAAAATGCTGCAAAGCATTTTGCCTGGCATGCTTAATGATTCTGCCAACTCACCACCTATGAGTATATTACTGAAAGCAAAACAGACTATGGAATCTTGTGCAGCCCCTGGCCTTGCCAGCCTGTCAAGCTGCCCAACCTATGCCAGCATGGAAAACAAACATTAAATGATAACGATGATGATGATGATGATGATTTCAACTTGACTAGTATTTTTTTTAATGACTCTGAAAGAATGAAAGTACCACAAGGTCCAGTCTTTATTGTGGTGTGATGGCTTGTATGCCTCAATGAACCTGAGAACTATCTTCGTGGAGCATGAGCTCCAGGTAGGGCTTCCCATATTGGACAGGTCAAAGGAGAGAGGCCAGACAAATATGGACAAAAATGGCTTTGCATTGAGCCAATACGCCTACCTAGAAAAAAAGCAAGTTACTGAAGTATCAATGGCAATTCAAAACCAAGGTCTGTGAGAGGAAGGCCTTCCCCCAGGGAAAAATATGCCTGGAGTACAAGTGGGGAAACCCACAAAGGAGGCAGAAGAGAGGTTGAAAAAGTAGGGATCCAACTGAAGAAAAGCAGAAACAACAGCCCAGTGTCGAGAACGGTGGGGAAAAGCAATCAATGGCCTATGCTCCATGGAAAACGTAGGACTTAAGTAAGAAAGAATGAAAGGCAAAGTCTACTTTGTTATAATTTGAGCTTAGTATACAGCGGCACATAACTAAATACCATCACTCTACTATTCCTGCCATTTCACTGTCTTTCACAATTCACAGACTGATACCATCAAATAACTACAACAACAACAATTACAACAAAGAACATTGATGGAATGTTCAAGAAATTAGAAATATTATGTACCATGCTATCTTAAGGCTAAAAATTCGATTTATTCTTCTAATATATTTTGAATAATTTCTTTGGATTCTTTAAATGAAATGAAAGAAAAGTGAAAAATTAACAAATGGAGATGGAAATTCTTGAGTGAGATATGATTTAGATAAAATAACCAAAGAAAAATACTACCAAATCTGACATTTGCAGATTGATATAAGTCTAAATTATAATTTATTATCAGCACAAATATATCAACTACAATAATGGCATCACTCACCACCACCATCAACTTCATCAATCAACACTTGAAACTAATGAAAGCCTCTACATGCTTGATCAACTTGCTAGAAACAGCAGTAAAAATCTTCCTCAAAACTCACTTTACTGGCTTTAAAAAAGGACACATTGAAAAAGTAACCCTAGATTTACTGTTTTTATAAAAGATGAGATGCACACCCTTAGAATGTCTCTTAGCACATCTATTTGATCGGTGTTGGCCATGGAATAAACAACAACAGCAACAACTCAATCAACACTACTATCTAGCATGTCCTTCCTTTTCATTAAGACTGTAGAATGTGATAAGAAGGAGATTTGGCTGCTATTTCTAGCACACTGAACAAACTATATGAAGGTATTCTCATTAGTTCATTGATACAGCAAGTTCTTGTGTGACATAAGGTGCACAGAATATACATATGGTATTAGAAACAAAGAATTAGAAGATTATCAATATGACACGTTCCCCAGTTGAAGCAAAGTAAAGCATTCAAAGAATAGCTATCTGACAAATTAAAATTTTGTTTATAACAATGTCATGGAACTTCTTTTGGTAATAAAAAACATAATTTTGTAATCTTTGGTATTAACAAATGTATTCAATACATAATGTGGAAGATAAAATCTTATGCAAATCTCTCTTTAAATTTTTTGGAAGGCGTGGGTATATGAACTTCTTTTTCTTAATTTTTTTAGGTTGGTCTAGAGAAAGGGTTGGTACGCATTGCTTTTACAAGCCATCCAAGAACACTGAAATTATGCTGTTAGCATTCTATTCAAATTTCTGCAAATCAACAATTGTAGCAAAGACATGTTTCGAAAGGAATTCCAGTGGGGTGGGAGCTAACATTCTGGGAAGAAAAAACTGGATGTAGTGATAAGTGTGGTACCTAGCAGTGGGGGCAGGGCAGATACAATATGGATGTTGAAAGGATAAGACACAAGTGAACCATGAGTGCCTGAATGGAAGTGGCACAAGACTAGCTCCAAGAAGTAGAAACCATTGTAGCAGCAGAGTAGAAAAAAGCAGAGACATTGAGACAATACATTTATGGGTTGGAGGTGAGAACAAGATTTTAAGTGAAATACATATCTAAACATAGCTTGAAGTGATTCTGTACTCGTTATTTAGTTCCAGGTTACCCTTGTGACCTATGATCAAAAGCATTCTAATAGTGACCATCCCATCATTTTGTATATCCATGACTGCATTATCCATAATCCCCTTCCTTTTTTTATGATAGTAGGGTGTGATTTGATGAGATTTGGTTGCTATTTCTAGCAGCTTGAAGCAACCATATAAATTACCCTTCACTGGGTTGGTCTAGCTGTCTCTCAGGAGTTTACATTCAAATGATTTTTCTATTTCTATCTGATAGGTAGGATAACATTTTTCTCTTATATTAAATCCATAAAAGAATGGCTTTACCCATACCTTTTTTAAAGTTCTCTCCCAAACTAATAAGGTCAATGATTTATCTTGACTTTCAAGAAGTTTCAGAAAGTGTGGTTCTGAAAGATTGGGCAAAAGTTTTCAATATAGAATCTGAGGAAGGAAGAAGGTCATTATAATGTAGGGATGTCAAGGAAAAAATATGGAATAAGAGTAGTGATTATGAAGAGTATTATGCAATTTAAGTGAAGTTAAACAAATACACATGGAATGAAAACAGAAATTCATACTGGCCTGTAACTTACTTTTTACTCTATCTTACTTGTTACAAAGTCTTACACTTGTCCCTTTAGCATTCAGATTGCTCTGTCAAATGTAATGTTTATTTGTTCACATTGTTCTTAGGTCATCATGCTTTATGTCACAGATTTGAGACTATGTGGAGTTTGTTTTGGGTTTTTTTTTTCATTTTTAGAATGACATTGTAGGGTAGGTATGTGAAGCTAGATCTGGCTAGTTTGAACATAAGGAAGATAGAATATTTGAGCCAGATATGGCTGGTTTAAAATCTAAATAAGAGCTTATTTACTGAAATGTGTACACATTTAAAAGAAGTACAGACTACTTCAAAACTGAAATAGCTGAGTAACAAATTAACTCAGCAATAGAAATGAGGTTGTGACTTACCTAAAACCTGACATGGCTACCATGAAATATCTCTTCAAGATTTGAGGGAATTAACATCAGACGTAAAAATTAAAGTAAAACTATCCATTTTGGTGCTCTCTTAATATATAGGGGCAGTATTTATCTGCATAAAGAAGAGAACATGTAAAAACAAAATATTAAATATTAATCAAATGGTAAAATATACTTTAAAAATATTACAAAACAATTGCAAAAGATATACAAAATCTTAGAGGAATATATAACACACAGTATAACCTCAAAATGAAGGCCATCTGCATGTTATGATTGACAGATATGCATCTTGAAATCAAGATGGCTGACTCTGCTTGCTTCAAATTTTTAAGGCTTGCAATCAAATTAATCTAAATGGACCATTTATTCATAGCATTGCTAAAAAAATATTAGTTTCTCATATATATTAAATTTTCTCAATTACAAGAATATCTTTTTTTTTTTTTGTAATTCCATAATTTTTTTCTTTTAATCCCTGTCAGTTCTGATATCTACAAATATAGCAAACATACATGCATGTTTAAAGTAAAGTATGATATAACAAGTATAACGTATCCTACATTGAAAATATACAAATTTTATTGAATGATATTGAATGAGTTTTTAGTCTTGGCATAAATTTAAAAGGAAAAAAATAAAAGATGATATTGAATGGGTGAAGGAATTTAGTTGGATGTCTTAAGCCAGTATCCAGATGTTAGATTTTGTTTATACATATACACATATAGCAATATATATAATTTTAAACAGATGTCTTGCCTTTGAATATAGTCAGACAATTCTGGTGATTACAATGTATACACTGTTTTGTTATTGACAAAACCGTTCTAAGGTGAAGTATATTCAATACTTATCAATAGTAGCTCAAATATAGAATGTACTATATAATTTTGAAGAGCAATTCACCTCTTCTCAAATCAATTTTTATTGTATTTATCAAGAATAATACAAGATTTCAGGTCAAGCTGCTTTAGATATTGTTATTTTCCCTGAAATCCAGAGGATTATTTCAATTGTCATTAATGTTCACAAACAGTACAGATGTTTTAGTTTCAAAAACTGTCTACTTATTTCTCTTATTAATGTTCTTTTATTATCTATTATTGAAAGATTCATACAGAAAAGAAAAAATAAATCCGTGAATTAGTGGTTTTAAATAACTAATAGATAACAGCTTTAGAGATTCTTCGAGACCAAAGCCAGAAAATCTAACAGAAATCAAGATTGCAGCTACATTGAAACCATCTGCGAATTAAAAATCTCCATTGAAATAAAACCAAGGACTGCTTTTAGCTGAATTAATAGGATGTTGGATTCTTGATCTGAGACAATTCGTATAATATTAACAACACAGTGTTGTATCATCCACTAAAATTTGTAACTTAAACTGACTCATTTAATGACTTCCTATAAATAAGTTCCATAGACAGATAAACATTCACAGCTATAAGGAGCAGAAGCAACCATTGCCACATCTGCTGCTACTACTGCCATCACTATTGCCATCATCATCATCATCATCATCAACAACATGTTTTAACATCCATCTTCCATGCTGGCATGGGATAAACAGTTTGATAGAATCCAATGGGTCTAAGGACTGCATTATGCTCTTGTGTCAGCTTTAGCATTGATTCTACAGCTGCATGCCTTTTGTAATGCTAACCACTTTACAGAGCATACTGGATGATTTTTTTCATGGTACCAGCAATGGTGAGGTTGCCATGCAACTCACAAGACTAAGATCCCCTTTGACTGAGCAGGGTTACATTAGAGAGGGAGGCATCTTTATACTAAGATTCTGTCAAACGTAATGCTTATTTATTCACATAGTTTTGAATTAATCATGCATTATCTCATAGCTTTGAGATGTCAATGATGTGACTGCTTTTTTTTAGAATGACAGTGTAGGTCAGATCTGTCTGATCTGAACATAAAACATGTGGAAGTTTGGGCTAGATATGGCCAGTTTAAATGCTAAAGGGTTAAAGTATGAAAAAAGTGTCCATAGCAGAACACTGTATAGTTAATTGCAGACATAAGTGCAAAACCACATTAGGAAGATTGCTATAGTCAATTAAATCAATCCAAGTACTTGACTTGTACTTAATTTTATTGATCACAGGAAGAATAAAATAAGAACAGGAGTTTCCATTCAAGTGACTTTTCTATTTTCATTTGAGAAACAGATAAACAATTTTTCTGATATTAGTCCAAAAGAGAATGACTTTACTCATAGCTTTTCTTCAGTTCTTTCCCAAACTAAAAAAAATCTAACTAACCCCAACAGAATCTGATGTTTTGCATGTTTCTGTGTCATCAGGTTAAGGAATGACCCCTACTGACTTCCTTGACAAACGTTGTCTGTTCTTCAGGAAATTTTGATGGGAAAATACAAAGGTAGTTTCCAATTCTCTTCCTACTTTTTACAAGACAGCATCTTGTTAACTCGTTGCAAAGTCTTATCCTTAGCCTTTTAGCATTCAGATTATTCTGTCAAATGTAATGTTTATTTGTCTAATGACTGTGGCCATGCTGGGGCATTGCCTTGAGTCAAATGAATTAATCCCAGTACTTGTTATTTCTTTTTAAAGCCTGGTACTTACTCTATAGGTCTCATTTGCTGAACGAAGATGTAAACAAACCAACACAAGTTGTCAAGCAGTAGTGGGGAACAAACACACACACACACACACACACACACAACAGGCTTCTTTCAGCTTTGGTCTACCAAATCCATTCACAAGGCTTTGATTGGCCGAGTCTATAATAGAAGACACTTCTCAAAGGTGCCACGCAGTGGAACTGAACCTGGAACCATGTGGTCGGGAAGTAAGCTTCTTACCACACAGCCATGCCTGCACCTATAATTGATCTTGGTGAAATTTGAACTGAAAATCTGAAGTACCAAACCAAAAACTGTAAGGCATTTTGCCCGACAATCTAACAATCCTACTAATTCACCACCTTAGAAGTTACTTTATTAATTTATATCTTTAAAGAAATAACAAACCTAATTTCCGGATATGAGGAGAGCTCCTACTAATACTCTGTAAAGCAGCCTGTACTAGACTCATGGCACTTGTTGTATCAGACCAATGAATGTTTGAAAGTCAAGAGAACTGGAACTATCTCTACGCAAACCATGCCCACCACAATAATATTCAGCAAACCAAGTCACCAGTACCAATACAATTACACTTTCTTCATAAGTCCAATAGTGAGAGGGAAAGAGGCTGCAAAGATGGGTAGAGGATGCTGTGATCCTGCACACAGGCAGCCAAAGCAGTGAATGTTTTCCACAAGCTTGAACTAAGAACTCTGCGCAGCTCTGCTTTGTTGAACTGTCATTTGTCAAAGTAATGAAAGAGTTCATCACTCATCATCATTTAACGTCCGCTTTCCATGCTAGCATGGGTTGGACGATTTGACTGGGGACTGGCAAATCAGATGGCTACACCAGACTCCAATCAGATCTGGCAGAGTTTCTACAGCTGGATGCCCTTCCTAATGCCAACCACTCCGAGAGTGTAGTGGGTGCTTTTTACATGCCACCAGCATGAGGGCCAGTCCAGTGGTACTGGCAATGGTGTTTTTTTTACATGCCACCTGCACAGGAGTCAGTCCAATGTTTTGTTCACATGCCACCGGCACAAGTGCCAAAGCCCCATTTGGTCATGAATGACCATGGGATTGCACCCAGAAAGTTACCCACCAAGGTACAGGTCTAGGCAAGGTTGTTTTGTGGAGGACTAGTAGTTGCCCATGCATACCAGCCTCTCATCTCCATGTCACCAATGTTATTAAAGAGAAAGGCAAAGGCCGATACAGCTTGACACCAGTGATGTCACAAATCATTTCTACAGATGAGTGAACTGGAGCAACATGAAATAAAGTGTCTTGCTCAAGAACATAACACAGCCCAATCTGGGAATCAAACCCACTACCTCATAATTGTGAGCCTGATGCTCTAGCCGCTGAGCCATGCACCTTCACGCTAGGTATACTATCCCTGAATATAAAATGAGATGGTCACAGCTTGAACACCTTTGACAATATGTTTATTCAGTCAGGGCTTAGGGTTAATCAAACAAAAACATTTCACAATTGGGAGGAGGAACAGAATAATGAACTGAACTGTAAATGAGCAATAATGACTTGTCAAGCATTTTGATTATATACTAAAGTCTTAAGATCACTAATATCATGAGAATAAATGTGTTGCTGTAAAGCTAGTGATGCACTATGAAGGAGCTAAAAAATAGATGAAAATAACTTGAAAGCTATTCAAATTCAATCTAAAAGCATCTCCAGCCAAGAGCTGTTTCACTTTATCCGTTCATCTACTTAGACAAAACACTTAATAGAACATTTGATAATGACAAGAAGAATGACAATGATGATGATGATGATGGTGGTGGTGATGCCATGATGATGATGATGATGATCGTGATGATGATGATCATCATGATGATCATGATTGATGAGGATTATGAGAATTGATTCGCTTAGACTTTCACACAATCCCATAAGATGAAAGATTTTACAAGTCAATGGAGGAGGTACTAACTACATGGTTGATCAACTTGCTAAAAATAGCAGCCTTTTCTCCCTCATATCCCTATCCACTTTCTTAAAAAACAGAAAAGAATATATTGGATAATATAGTCCCAGACATTAAAAAAAAAAATAAAGGAAAAAGAATGGATGGTTACAGATGTACTGCCTTTGATTACAGATCTGCTTTGTCTGCTTGATCAAGATTGGCCTGGGGTTAAACAACAACAACAACAACAGCAGCAGCAGCAGCAGCAGCAACAACAACAATGATTTATAACATGTTGTTTAGCCCTAAATCAGATCTCATTAAGCAGATGTATGATGACCAAAGACTTTCCAGCCATGCCTGACCCATCTTTTAATATACTTAGAACCCCAAGCTGGTGAGCTGGCAGAAACGTTAGCACGCCGGGCGAAATGCTTAGTGGTATTTCGTTGGGCTTTACGTTCTGAGTTCAAATTCCACCGAGGTCAACTTTGCCTTTCATCCTTTCGGGGTCGATAAATTAAGTACCAGTTACGCACTGGAGGTCGATGTAATCGACTTAATCCTTTTGTCTGTCCTTGTTTGTTCCCTCTATGTTTAGCCCTCTGTGGGCAATAAAGAAATAAGAAACGTTAGCATGCCAGGTGAAATGCTTAGCGGTATTTCATCTGTCTTTACGTTCTGAGTTCAAAATCTGCAAAGGTCAACTTTGCCTTTCATCCTTTTGGGGTCGATAAATTAAATACCAGTTGCGTACTTGGGTCGATCTAATCGACTGGCCCCCTTTTCCCCAAAACTTTCGGACCTTGTGCCTAGAGTAGAAAAGAAAAAGAATATATTTAGAACCCTATACTGATGCCATGTATAGAGCAGTGGTGTCAGTGCCATGTAAAACGCACTTAGTACACTATATAAAGTAGTTGGCATTAAGAAGGGCATCCAACAGATGAAGCCAGAGTCTGGTGCTGGCCTCCAGCTTGCCAGCTCATGTCAAATTGTCCAACCGATGCCAGTTTGGAAAAAAAGATGTTAAATGATGATGACGACAATGATGATGATGACATTTTTTTGTGACCTCAACACCCACTCTCCCAATGCTTAAGATACTCAACATCCTTGTTTTACTAGAAACTTTATAAGAAAATCTGCATACCTCTAAGTGTGTTTTCTCATCATCTCCACACTCCAACTTTTAGAATATGGATTATGTTATTTAAATTTAAAAACTCCCTACAATACCCTACAGTGTTCTTCCTTTTATTAATATGGTAGGTATGATCTGAAGAAGATTTAGCTACTATTGTTAGCAACTTGAGTGACCACATAAACACAAAATAAATGAACATTATTTACATTTGACGGATATATGTCCTCATCTTGTTTGTTGTTAACACAATGTTTCAGTGATATACCCTCCAGCCTTCATCAGGTGTCTTGGGGAAAATTTGAACCTGGGTTTTCATTCCTAGGGTATTTTTCGATGTTGTTATTATTATTATTATTATTATTATTCAGGTCACTGCCTGGAATCGAACTTGGAATCTTAGGGTTAGTAGTCCGCGCTCTTAACCACTACGCCATATGCCCACAGGCAATTATGGAGTGAATTTTAGGGCTTATAAATCTAATATTTTCCTATCCTTCCTCAATACCGGTTCCCATATGCTATTAATTTCTGCACTTGGTCTGCTTAGGAGGTTGTTGTGTCCTAGCATATGTGCTGCTTCTTTTAGTTTTCATATTTTCCAGTGGTGTTCTGTGTCTATTATTTTAACTGAATCCATACTTGGTGCATGTTATTAATATGTCCAGGAATGCTAGCTGTCTGTCTTTTTCCTTTTCCATTGTGAATTGTGTATCCACACAATTATTTTTTGAGTTCACATGATCTAACAGCACTTGGACATCTTCCTGGTGGGGCCAGAGAATAAAGGTGTCGTCAACATATCGCAGCCATAAGGTTGGTTTTAGTGGTGTTGATCCTAAAGCCAAATTCTCAAAGTATTCCAAGTGTAAATTGGCTATTATCGGTGATAATGGTGAACCCATAGCTAAACCCTTTTCCTGTCGATATATATCAGTGTCCATACTGAAATAGGTAGTTTCTACACAGAAGGTCAACATTTCCATCAAGTTTCTTATTGGTATACTAGTGGATTCAATGGGGGTATCCTTGCCAAGTGACGGTAGCTACAGCAAAGTAAAGAAAGACTCAACTCTGAAAAAGGGAGAGGAAGTTGTCACAGATCTTGATCAAGAACAAGGTTCACTTTACACCAATGAAGTACAGACAACTGACTCAACACTACAGTAAACTACCACACATGTACGATCTCCCTAAGATTCACAAGGATGGTATTCCATTAAGACATATAGTGAGCTGTAGAGGTTCAGCACGTCATCCACTGAGCCGCTCGCTTCCTTGTGGATATAATCAGTCCTTTAGCAGGAAGGTCAACATCATACGTGAAGAATTCCATCCACTTCACAGAATTGATGAAGGATACCCCCATTGAATCCAATCAGATGGTGAGTCTAGATGTGATAAGTCTGTTCACCAAAGTCCCAACTGGTGAAGCACTATCGGTGATTCAAGAAAAACTAGTGACAGACACCTATCTCAAAGAACGCACTAGTATTATTGTTCTTTTTTTCCAGGTCAACCTTGGTCGACAGATCTATGATCAAAAGTGATCATTCCATGACTATTCTGTCTTAATTTCAGACACGCTGTGTCTAAAACTATTTCTTCCTTTTTTATTTTTTATTTTTAAGAGAACAGGTGTGATTTGAGGAAGAATTGGTTGCTATTTCTAGCAGAATGCAAGACTGTGTAGTGGTTCCTTCATCAGATGACTGTTAATATGTTACAAATTGACAGAAGTTGTTAATACATCAATTTGTACAAGCAGCTGCCAATATACACAAATAACATATTTCTAAGGTTTTTTTTTTTATTCATAAAAAACTGATTTGGGGAATTTTTCAAGCATTTTTGAAAATATGGATTTTTTTTTCTTTTTGTAGGGTGGAGAGTGTACAGCAGTACTGATAGTTTTAGAGAAAAATGACCTTCTTGTGTTTTTCCACAAAATAGAGTATGTTTTGTTTAGTCCATTCTGGATGTTTTATTGTGCTCAATAAACAAATTGCTAAATAATAGCTAAAAGTCTGTAGAACCAACCTGAAAAGTGAGGGATGGAGGTTGGGAGATGCAAGGGAGGAGGTATTTATGTTGTAAATGCTCTTTCTTTTCTGGATTCCATCCAATATTTTGTCTCAGAATGAAGAAAAGTGCTGCTTCATATGCATAAATAGTTTTCTATAAATGCTTTAAGCAGGGATTAGAGTCAAAACTAGCAAGTTGTAAGTGGAAGCTTTAATGACCAAACTGCAGCAATTTTGAGGTAGATTTTTGAAATTTGGCCTACCAAGATTATGTTGCCATGGTAATTAATACAAACTTTGTAGTCAGTTGGCAGGGAGCAAGAGAAAGAAAATTAGATTTAGAAGTTATTAAGATATTAATGAGTAGACACTTTTGACTATGTAGTCAAATAATTCAACGGTAACAACAGTGATTGTATTCTGTTCCTGGGCATGCCGTTATAGCTCAACCTTGTCTCAGTCCGCTTGTCTGACAAGTTCTATTCCTGTTTCACAACTTAAGATGATGGTGGTTAGTAACAGAAATGGAATCCAGTCACATAATTACTTGTTGCTACAATATGTAAACACTGAAATCTGATAAATCCATCCTTCCTTTGTGAAAATGGATATAATAAATAACATAAGGAAAATAAATAACATAAAGGAAAAAAATCCCCCTCCTCCTCATCATCATTATTGTTTTTACATCTGCTTTTTCCATGCTGTCATGAGTTGGATGAGACTTATTGAGGCAGTATTCTATAGTTGGATGCCCTTCCTGTTACCTAGTCACTCTGTTTTTCAAGTAAGTATTTCTATTCCACAAGTCTTCACACAAAACCAAAACCACCATTTTACAAGATGTATTGTTTACAGGAGATGTAAATAAATGCACCATTGCTCACTCAAACAGTGTCAATGTGGAGATACACAGAGACAAACACTCATACATGCATTCATATATATAGGTACTGGTATGGGCATGTGGTTAAGAAACTTACTTTACAAGCATGTGGCTTCATGTTCAGTCCTACAGCACAGCACCTTAGACAAGTGTTTTCTACTCTAACCTTGGGTCAACCAAAGTCTTGTGAGTAAAATTGGTAGACAGGAACTGTGTGAAAGCCTGTCATATATAAATATATATATTATTTTATATTTTACTTGTTTCAGTCATTTGACTGCGACCATGCTGGAGCACCGCCTTAAGCAGAAGCACACACACACACACATATATATACGACAAGCTTTCATACAGTGTATAATAAGCACACAGTAATATATACAGTATATATACATATAACAGTTTCATACACACTTGCACACACACACACACACACACACACTCACATGTCCATGCACACGTACACACATGCACAATACACATTGTGTCATACACACACACACACATGTGCTTGTGTACACACAAACACATGCCAGGTCACTGTTATCTCCTTTGCTGCTAACACCTCAATCCAACTTCTTCCTCTTCCAGTCATACCTTGACCATTTTTTTGTCTCCATTTTTTATTTCTCCTCATCTGTCCTTTCTGAAGAAGTGCATAGACTCAAAACATTAAAGATTTCTTCAATTTTCTCCAATATTAACCTAATCCTCCCTGTTTGTTGTTTTTTAATCTCATCTTTGTTTTTTTAATATTTTGGGGATATATACGTTCTGAGTTCAAATTCTACCGAGGTCAACTTTGCCTTTCATCCTTTTTGGGTTGATAAATTAATTACCAGTTACGTACTGGGGTCAATCTAATCAACTGGCCCTCTCCCCCAAAATTTTTATTTCAGGCCTAGTGCCTAGAGTAGAAAAGAATATTTTGG
The DNA here is from genome assembly GCF_001194135.2 of Octopus bimaculoides. Taxonomy (NCBI): domain Eukaryota; kingdom Metazoa; phylum Mollusca; class Cephalopoda; order Octopoda; family Octopodidae; genus Octopus; species Octopus bimaculoides. The sequence continues at coordinate 24,410,244 of NC_068984.1, forward strand.
GGACATATGTGTGTGTGTGTGTGTGTGTGTGTGTGTGTGTGTGTGTGTGTGATCCTCTTCACCACCTGACAACTGGTGTTGGTTTGTTAATGTCCTGTAGCAAAGGAAAAGAGAGCAACACACAAGTACCAGACTTCAAAAAGTACGGAAATCAATTTGCTTCACTAAATCCTTCAAGACAGCACTCCAGCATGGCTGCAGAGTAATGACTGAAAGAAGTAAAAAAGAAAAAAGAAAGAAAGAAAAAGAATACAGGAGGGGCTTCTGTAAAGTTTTGGTCTATCAAATTTCACTTGCAAAGTGTTGGTCAACCTGAGGTGGTAATAGAAGACAGTTGCCCAATGTGTCACAGAATGAGATGGAACCTGAAACCACATGGCTGAGAAGTGAACTTTATAAACACACAGCTACATAATTTAATACAGTTTCAACACTCACTGAGTACTTCAAGTACAGGGATTGAATGTTCAAATTGATGACTCAAGTCATTTACAATGTGCTACTAGAAACACATTATATTCCTTTTAGTCAACTTGAAAGCAGCAAGTTGGCAGAACCATTAGCATGTCAGGCATAATGCTTAACCGTATTTTGTTTGTCCTTACTTTCTAAGTTCAAATTCTGCCAAGGTCGACTTTGCCTTTCATCCTATTGGGGTTGATATGATAGGTACCAATTGAACACTGGGGTTAATATATTTGACTTAACTATTCCAGGGTTGTTGTTGGCACTCCGTCGCTTACGACGTTGAGGGTTCCAGTTGATCCGATCAACAGAACAGCTTGCTCGTGAAATTAACGTGCAAGTCGTTGAGCACTCCACAGACACGTGTACCCTTAATGTAGTTCTCAGGGATATTCAGCGTGACACAGTGTGACAAGGCTGACCCTTTGAATTACAGGCACAACAGAAACAGGAAGTAAGAGAAAGTTGTGGTGAACGAGTACAGCAGGGTTCACCACCACGCCCTGCCGGAGCCTCGTGGAGCTTTAGGTGTTTTCGCTCAATAAATACTCACAACGCCCGGTCTGGGAATCGAAACCGCGATCCTATGACCGCGAGTCCGCTGCCCTAACCACTGGGCTATTGTGCCTCCACCATTCCAGGGTAAGAGTATAAAAACTTCGCCCCTCTTCCAAGCCATGTCAAACCAGTGTGGCAGAGTAAACTCAGCAAACCAGTATGATCTCTTGGTGGAGAGACCACGCTGAGGCCTTCATCCTGCAATGGACCAAACATGGGCAATCCAATCCAATCCAACCAACTTGATAGATCTGTTATGTTGAATTTTGTCACTCATACTCAGTTTTCCTTCTTCCTTAAACCCTAATGTCAAATAATTTATGCAATCCTTCATTTCAAGAGTCACCACCTTATGGGATTCTCTTCTTTCTTGCATATTCACATCAAACGCTGAAATTCAAAACTTCACATTAACCAAATTTATCCCATATGAGAATTGTATCAGGTTCCATCTGACAATTATTGGGGTATTCAGTTTTTAATAAAGCTCTTATCTGTACACATCTTGCATATTACTGCTCTAAATTTTGCTATAACCTTAGTTGAGGACTAAGAGCTACTACACGACCAATGAAAACATTGATCAAACAGAAAGGTGCAGGAGTCTCATCCAGTCTGAATATAACATCAATACAAAATATTAGAAATTCAAACATTGCATTATTATAAATGTGTAAACCTTGTCCTGTACTCCATCTAGTTTGTATCTGTAATGTATTTACAAATTCACATGCATACAGAAATGCTCTAACCTTCATGAATCTTCAATAATGTTTCAGATTGTTTAATTACAGTCTGCAGCATATCGTTTACAACATCTAAATAGTTGATAGTCATGTTACTGTGTTTACCATTGGCTTCGGTAAACAAGATGGAGAAAAGCTAATGGCAAGTACACAAAATAGTAAAATGGTAAAGTAAAGTTCCCTCTCAAGTCATACAGACTCATAAGGATGGTTTCCCGGTTTCCATGGCATATATATTCCCCACATGAATGGGATGCTGGTCCATCACATGATTACTCATTTTTACCAGCTGAGCGAATTGAAGCAAAGTGAAATGAAGTGCTTTGCTCAAGAACACAACGCGTCGCCTGGTCCAAGAATTGAAACTACAATCTTACAGCCATAACGCAACACCCTAACCACTAAGCTACTTGCCTCCACAACACACAAAAGCCTGCAACAATTACTGATGCCTACAATGCTTGGGTGAGGCTCACAATATTACTCCTATATTCGTAGTCAAAAGTTTGGAATATATGTCTGAAAATTAGAATTTTTATATTATATGCCCAAAGTTGAATCAAATTGTACTTGGGCATAATTTTAATTTTTCAAAAAAATGTTCCAAACTTTTGGCCACGACTGTACAGTAATCCCTTGCCATATCGTGGTTCACCTATCATGGTTTATTATTTAAGCTTATGTCGATTCGTCCATGGTGTTGTTTTGCATTTATAATAAAATAAATATATACAAATTATAAAAATAACTAAAAAAATATACAGAACAGTACTGTTTCTACTCCACAGATTTTCACCTATTGCAGGAGGTTTTGGAATGTAATACCCACAATAGTTGAGGGATTACTGTATATCTGGAACAGTGTTGTTGTTGTGCACACATGCATCTTAGACTGCATCCAGTGAAAGATAACAAGCATGCTACTGTGAGTGATTTTCTGTCCACATGCATATGGTCCCCTCTCTCTGCTTTGGTACTGAAATAATAGCCTCTGTTCCTTGGAGTAGGCCTGTCTGATGTAACCTCTACTCAGGTATGCCTAACCCAGTCATATTTCCTCCTCTCATTACCCATGTGGTGTCCAATTTCTCAGGTTCTGCACTAACTGCGACGCCCAGTCTAAATGTCACACTTTGGAATCTCCTCCCTGCTCATATCTTTCCTGTACATGTTGACTTGATACAATTTAAGCAGAACATTAATGGAAATAATCTCACAAATATTTGAGAGCCTACAAAAGATAATTACCCCAGACCCAGCAAGAAAAAACATCTTGCAAATAAGTGTCCAGTTGCAAATTGTATATTATCACTAACAAATCACCTCACTCAAATCTCATAGATATTAAATAATAAGTTTCTGGAGAAAAAATTCTTTAAATATTGAAAATTAAGACTGCATAGACAGAAGTATAAAATTTGGTTACTTAAGTTTAGAAAGATTATGTTATATTCCCAGTAGAATTATCTTGAATTAAAGACATATCAAGATAAAATATGAATGTTTGTTGGTTTGCTTTCATCAAATATATTCATTATATCATTTAGCTTGCTTTCATCAAATATATTCATTATCACATATGACTTTTGACCTTCAATGGTTATATATTAGACTGAAATTTAAGAAGTGACATACAAATGAAGTACGTCCGTTATTTGTGTTAAATGTGAATGAATAATTTTTAAAAATTGCAATTTGAAATATTATAATTATGTAAGTAAATACAGAAAACAATTTGAATTGTTTCATTGTTTCATTACTTCTGCTGATGTTTCATTAGCATTATTTTTCTTTTTTTTAATATTGTATTTTAGATTTTTTATAACAAATAAAGTTGCAATTAACTAAATTGCAATGTTTTACAGAGATTAAAGTTGACTTTTCAGAACAATGTACACACACAACTTCTAATTGGGGAAAAGGGATATAACTGATTATACCAACCCCAGGAAAATGGTGTTTAAGTTATCAACAACAGAAGGATAAAAAGGCAAAGATATCCTAGACAGGATCTGAATTCAGAACCTAAGGGTATGCAGTTCAACATGTTAATGGTTCTGCCAATCTACCCTCATGACCAATCCACCACTCTTGCCAATCCACCCCCTTGCCAAATATTTTTTTGATAAGTACAAATTCCATTCAATATTCCTGTACTAGTAATCAACACAAAGTTAAAACTATTCCCATTACATTTGTCAACGTCTAAGGGATAATAGTATCTGTATTTACTGTCGGTATCAATTACCTATGCTATCCCTGGGCATGGGTATGCAGGCACACTATGCTCATAGGGTTCAGGTAACAACAGAATAAACAAAAGTTTATCAGGAATCAAATTTAAATAATCAGAAAAATTTTTAATACAAAACATGACTTAACATATATCATGTTTTGTATTAAAAAGAATAATCAACCAATGTGGGTCAATTTGTTTGTTTGTTGATCAAAAGTTTTCTCCATTTTTTGATTATTTAAATTATTCAGCAATGTAACTGTACGTACTGTTGGTGATTTCTTTTTCTTCATTTGACTTTCACCTTTCTGATGAAGAGCTATGCTCGCAACATCAAAACTCTCTCTTTTTACCGAACATCAAGGTAAAACATTCCTTGTGCACATCCTTTTGTCATCCATCAATTTTATTCATTTATTTGAATTGACTACTGTTGTTGTTGGCACTCCGTCACTTACGACGTCGAGGGTTCCAGTTGATCTGATCAACGGAACAGCCTGCTCGTGAAATTAACGTGCAAGTGGCTGAGCACTCCACAGACACGTGTACCCTTAACGTAGTTCTCAGGGACATTCTGCGTGACACAGTGTGACAAGGCTGACCCTTTGAATTACAGGCACAACAGAAACAGGAAATAAGAGTGAGAGAAAGTTGTCTTGGAAGAGTACAGCAGGGTTCACCACCATCCCCTGCCAGAGCCTTGTGGAGCTTTAGGTGTTTTCGC
>NC_068984.1:24415427-24423265 GCF_001194135.2 Octopus bimaculoides
TGTGTGTGCGCACAGAGCCATGTTTGCATCCCATATGTCATCTTTGAACAGCTGCTAATTTTATATAAATGACAAATATGCCATACACTAAAGTATTTAACTTACATATAGGATAATCTATGATCTGGCTTTGATTTCTTCTCATTACCATTCTAATCTACCAATATTAATATTTTGGGGATGCTGATAATGAAATTGCCATATCCCACTCTCTTACAAATCTTAGAAACCACATCTGTTAGGAAAAAGGCAATGAGAACTCTCAGTAGAGAGTTACAACATCAAACCAAGCTCTGTCCAAAATTGAATATGCTTCCAAGAACAAGGAAAAAAATTTGAGATGAAAGACAGATGTTATTGATGGTGTTGGTGATGGTGGCAGTTATTTCCAGTTCAGTCCATATTGAGCATATCTGTGGTCATTACATCCTTTTGGATATCAGAGTTTACACTGTCTAGCATGTCATTTTTTTTTCAAGACGATGAGAGCAATTTGAGGAATATTCAGCTCCTATTTTTAGCTGTTAAAGTGATCATGTTATATAAAATTTAACATATATAATACACATACACACACATACAATGATTTGGTCTAGAGTAAGAGACAGTATCCATGGTTTTTGGAGGTCTACTAAGAAAAGTATATTTTTTTCTCATGAGCAATGCAAAATTCAACCCACCCACTTCATCATTAGTTTAGTTTGAAGAGAGGATTCAGTAACATACTTCTTACGTTTTTGTGTGTGTTTCTTTTTATGCACACTAGACAGTACATTGCACCAGGTGTGTGAGGAGTTTCTTGCAGCATGATGAACTTATGGCATGTATAGTAACAGGAGCTATGAAGTGGTGTGATTTCTGTGAGAGATCATTGGAGATAGTAACATGTGATACTTGTCAGGACTAATAGTGTTAGCAATGTATTAGTCTTGAGCAGAGAGGATGTAGTGTTGTGGGGATGTAATCTTGAATAGTATGGGGTCTGTGTTACAGTGCTGGTGAATGAGATTAATATATTGTAAGATATTTCTGAGGTGTCTGTTATGAAAAATGATGAATATGAAGAAGTGTTGGGACTGTATAAGCTGTATAAGAATGCAGTCTGAATGTTGAAGAAGGAGTCTAGAGTTGTTTTATCTGCATGTGAGTGCATGCAGTTAGAGGTGATAGCTAGTGTGTCACTAATTTTGAGAAAGAAGAAAGTTGGTGAGATAACCAAGCTCTGAGTTAACAATGAAATCAGTCAATATAAAATGTCATGGAGACAACCACCAACAGTAAAAGCCAGTCAATGTAAAATGTAATGGAGCCACCAAACAAGAAGCTTTTATTTACACAGATTTATAGTGATATAAGGAACCCATTAGATCGGCAGTTTTATCAGAACAGTTCTCATAAAAAGAAAAGGCATTGCAGAGCTTGGTGTCAAGGGAAACAACTTCGCTTTTACTATTGTAATGACATTGATTCTACATATGAAAATATTGCTTATAGATACTGTTTCATTTTTGTATCTAGATAATTGAAGGAAAATAATAATTCGGTAAAAGTAAACAATTATGATAGCTAGCTTGAATTCCTGAATTGCATAGTTTTAATTTAATTACATGGAGTGACATTTATTTTAGAAATATCACCACAGGCATGAATCTGATGGTCAACACATATCACTAGCTAGATACCCTATAAGCTAAGCCATTAGTGTAGACCAGGGGTGGAGTAATTTTTTAGTGTGGCAGGCAAAAATTTCCAAAGAAAAAGGTCCACGAGCGAATCACAAGTTCTAACTCTTATATTTGTGTAAATCTTCTATATATCTGTGTATAATTCGATATACATTAAAAAAGATAAGTTTAACACATTAAATTAATGCTGCCACTGAATTTGGACGCTTATATTACTTATGATCTATATTTTTTAGCTAAAGTGCAGTTGGGTCTCAAGGGGGCTGGTACAAAGCTAGCAATATAGGTTTTATAGTAAAATCAAAATTTCCATTCAAATGGCAATTACAGGATGATTTTTCTCTTCGAGTGTAACCATTTTAGGTTGTAGTGGAAATGCGACCTATGTCGCAAATAGGTATACAAATATTGTATAAATTTTTTTATTGAAAAACTTACTATATTTTGTACATACAAGTATATTAGTCTGTGGGTGCAATAAAATGGGCTCGCGGGCGCAACTGCACCCAAAGGGGGGGGGAGCCTTGGTGTAGACTCAGATAGTAAACAGGATTGTAATCAGGATATTATATATAGGGAAGCACAATCAATGAGGGAGCATTTATGCAATAACTTGTTCTGTAAGAAATAGCTGCCGCATGCGACTCAAATAACTCCCTACCATCTAAAAATAAAGTAATCATTGGATAAATTAGTCCAAACTACACTGAAAGCATGGCTGGAACACTTGACCATAAGTCTAGCCATCTGGTTCGCCAGTCCTCAGTCAAATCGTCCAACCCATGCTAGCGTGGAAGATGGACGTTAAACAATGATGATGATGATGATGATGACATGGGGCTAAACATACTTAATATGGAAGCAGTCTATCATCAAGATGACTTTATCCTATCCGAACACATTCCTGATCCATGGCCAAAGTGCTAAATTCATATTAATTGAATATACTTCATTATAAATAAAAAGAGGTATAAGCTCACTGTCCATTTACCAAATGTTGATGGTGTTTTTTGTTGCTAGCAATGAATCTTCCCAGGAGTATAGTTTTGGAGATAGACGGATTCTATGGCAGTAGTTTGTCTTAGAGACAGCATAAAGTCTTCCATAGCGTATCAACAAAAACTCTAGGTGTGCATGTGTGTGAGTGTGTGTGTGTGTGAGAAAGAGAGAGAGAGACAGAACAGGCAAACAGAGAATCTGAGAGAGACAAAGAGAAAAAGACAAAGAGAGAAAGACAGAGAGAGAGAGACTCCAGATGTTTGCATGCTTAATATATATTTCATAGCAAAGTACTTCTAATCATTGATTTTCAACATCATTATATTGGTCTCTAATAGAGTCCTTCTAATCAATAAATACTGGAATGTAAAAAGAAAAGTATATACCTATTTTCAGTTAAGAAGACTAAAGACAGAAACATTCCTTGTTCAAAGAATCAAGACATTAGCTATAGCATATTTTGAACTTTGGCAAATACAAAACAAATGGGGGTGACTTTATACGATCATTCTAGTAATCAAAGCCAATAGCAATAAAATTGTTCATCAAATCATATTTTACCATCATAAAAAGAAGGACAGGTTGAATATAATGGCCCAAGCTTCACTGTCACACTCTCTCCCATAAAAGAACATGACAGGATGGACAAAGCTGAAACGGTTTTGATCATAGACCTACTCACTCGTGGCTGACCTGGAACTAAACAATAACAGCAAGGGGTATGAAGATCTAACAATGAGACTAATTACCAAAATGTATATACAATGTAGGTGCAGGAGTGGCAGTGTGGTAAGTAGCTTGCTTACCAACCACATGGTTCCGGGTTCAGTCCCACTGTGTGGCACCTTGGGCAAGTGTCTTCTACTACAGCCTCGGGCCGACCAAAGCCTTGTGAGTGGATTTGGTAGACAGAAACTGAAAGAAGCCCGTCGTATATATGTATATATATATATGTATGTGTGTGTATATGTTTGTGTGTCTGTGTTTGTCCCCACAACATCTCTTGACAACCGATGCTGGTGTGTTTACGTCCCCGTAACATAGCGGTTCGGCAAAAGAGACCGATAGGATAAGTATTAGGCTTACAAAGTCCTGGGGTCGATTTACTCAACTAAAGGCAGTGCTCCAGTATGGCCACAGTCAAACGACTGAAACAAGTAAAAGAGTAAAGAGTAAAGAGTAATGTAATCACCAGTCTTGGATTCCAGAATGCTTAAAGTTATTTGGCATCTATGATGAATTGCTGTTGTTGTTTAGCCTCAGGCTAACAAGCCAAAATCATCCAAACATAATCAAGCTATCCTTTTCCAGTTAAAATGTACCCCAGAATTTAATTATCTAAGGTGTAGGCATAACTTTGTGATAAGAAGTTTGCATCCCAATCACAAGGTGTTTTGAGTTCAATCTCACTGTGTAGCACCATGAGCAAGTGTCTTCTATTAAAGACCTGGGCCAACAAAGGACTTGTGAATGGATTTGGTAGACGGAAACTGAAATAAACCAATTGTGTGTGTGTGTGCGTGTGTGTGTGCATATGTGTACCCTGTTATCCTGCCTCAACATTGCATGATAGTTGTAAACAAGTGTCACCGTCATGAAGCAGTGTCCTTCATTTCCAATGTTTCATGACATTAGGAAATATTACCTGATGCATGCAAGCATGGAGAAGTGACATTAAAACAATGATGATGATGATGAAGTTTCTTTTTTAAGGCTTGAATTGACAGAATCATTAGAGCATAAAACAAAATGTTTTACAATATTTGTTCCAGTTCTTTAGGTTCAGAGTTCAAATCCTGCCAAATTCAACTTATTCCTTTCATTTTCCCAGGGTCAATAAAATAAAATGCCAGTCCAGGGGAACGGATAAATGGAATTGTTTGAATGTCAGCTGAAATACTTCGCAGTACTGGTTCCAGCTCCTTATATTCTGAGTGCCTAATTAGGTACAGTTTCTTGTCACGATCAAGCTAACAAGATTGTGTCTTGTAAAACATACCCAAGGTAAGGCAACAAGAAGCCACCTTTGTATTTTCTCATGGAAATTCCGCAACAACCACATAGTGCATGCAAAGAAATCACCAAACTTTCTCTGAGACCTAACACTGTGGAAAGAAAATGGTGCATTTGAGGAGAGATTTGACTGCTCTTTATAGCAGGACTGGCCTATGTAAGAAAATATCTAGCAGGACATTTTCTTATATAGGCACAAGACTAGAAATTTGGAGGAGAGAGGAATTAGTCAATTATATCTACCCTAGTACTTAACTGATACTTTATTTTATAGACTCCAGAAAGATAAAAGGCAGTTGACCATGGCAGAATTTGAACTCAGAAACCTAAAGAGATGCAACTAAATACCATAAAACATTTAGTCTAACACTTTAACAGTTCAATTCTGCTGATCCACCCTAAGGAAGAATCACCCATTAGTGGGATATAGAGGATGAGTTAACTTTAAATGTCTCTGGCTGAGACAGATTTAAAAAGATATTTTCTTTAGATATTCTGTATTTTTGCTTCAGGTTATTCATCATCATTATCATTTAATGTCCACTTTTCTATACTTGCAACGGTCAGATGGCGTTTGAGTTAGATTTTTCTACAGCCAGATACCCTTCTTATTGCCAACTCTCACCTGTTTTCAAGCAAGGTAATATTTCCCCAAGGCTAGATATATCCTTGCAGAATATTAGGAATGAATGATACCACTTATATGGCAGTGACATCCATTTACAACTATCATGTGATGTCAAGACAAGGAAGCACACACACACACATACTGGGCTTCTTTCAGTCTCCCTCAACCAAATCCACTCGCAAGACTTTGGTCGGCTTGAAGCTATAGTAGAAGATGCTTGCCCAAGGTGCCATGCAGCAATTGTATTTCTGTAGGAGGTGGAATTGATTATTTTCACAAAAAATAATTTCGTTTTTTTTATAACAGTGCTACAGACATTCAATGTCATATTCAAGTTTCGCAATAATACAATACAACCTCAGCTTTCTTACATAGTCTGTACTTAACACCCAAAATTAATTAGGCGTTTTTGAGATAATCAATATTGTGTTCAATATTGTAGAATTTTTTTAAAAATCAAATGTCAAAGATCAAACATGCCACCCATCCTACAGCATTATGAAAATACAAACCTAAGAATCAAATCATCTAGCCAAAAGTTTCAAAGAAATCGACCGTCTTATGTTCTTGGACAACTTGAACTTTACTCCAGAATGAGGAGTAGATTCTTGAAGGTTGGTGTAGTGGAGGTAGTAAGTAAATTCCAGGTGTTTTCTCCCAAAATGTATAATGGTACACTTGCCTACAGCCAATCAGAAATTCATTACTGCACTGGAAGTGGGGCAAAAGCTAGTGCAGTAGAAAGAGGTCACTGCATTTGAGAAGCAAATAAGCAACACCATCGAGACTAGGGGAAGCATAGTTGTGTATATGCTTGAGATGGTGTCACAATATTGTAGGAGTAAATTCAACAGACATTATGAAATTTGGTGTCAGTAGCAGTTAAGATGGAACATTTGGATTTTCAATAGTAAAAATGCATTTAACAATAAGCTCTGTGTGGGGGCTGTAGAAAGGGCTAACTGGAAAGTAAGGCCTTTTTTTTGAGTGCTTATATTTCTCGCACACCCAAAATGCCAGCAACTGATATATACTGATGAGGTGAATAGTCACTGAATTGTAGTAAATATTGTATTTATATTTGTGATGACCCATCCAACTTATACAAGCATAGACAGCAAATATAAAATGATGATGATGATGACATATACCTACATGATGGGCTTAGTATCTGTCAACCAAATTTCTCTCACAAGCTTTTTTTGCTGAGCTAAAGCTACGACAGAGGACACTTGCACCAAGTCCTATTCAATGGGATCAGACCCATAATTATGTAACTGTGAAGCAAACTTCTGAACAATACAGCTTTATCATTTCTAAATGAAAAAATATTCTGAGATTTGGCAAATCTAATTTTAAAAGTTTGACAATGCCGAATATAACAGCAGATTCAGCATGGGAACAAATCATAGCAGTGCCAAGATATAGCCCTGTTGCAGACGTTTCTTATAAATTAATTTTCCTCTAATATGCTGTACAATGTTCTGGAATTAACCTTCTGACTAGGCATTGGGGCTTAAATATTGATGACCAACAGTTTAATGCACACCTACGCTTCTATTTTCTGCCTGTCTAAGTCTTAAGATAATGTTGGTTTTTGTAATGGTTTCATATGAACAGGAAATATGTACGTGTATTATATGTGTGCATATATATATGCATGTACATAGATATATGTGCATGAATATGCATATCTGTGTGCATTTTATGCATGTACTTGAGTATGTGTATGAGTGTGTATGTATATATGTATACATTAAATATAAACTATCTATATACACATATACAAATATATATATGTATATATATATTTATACACACACACATACTTCCTGTACGTGCACACACACATATATATTGTATGTACGTGCAAATGAATTTCATCATGTCAAGATACCATGATAAATATGTTTATTACTCACTTCCTCCCTGAACTTCCTAAACCAAACTGAGAAAAACTAACATTTGTTCTTAAAAGCTGACTGCTGAACAAAATGTAAACTAAATACTTTTTAAATTAAGAAAGAAAGAAAAATAAACTTAATGTCATTAGTGTAAGAACTATTTTTAAATTTATTGACAAATTGGTTGTGGGGTGTGATGTGGTATGGTGGTTTGGTGAAAGGGTGGGTTGATTGGCCCTGTCATGCATCTGAGTGAGTTTGGCAGGAAGGGGTTAGGTCTTACACATTTCTTTCCTATTTCCTTGCTTTAAGTCTTTATGTTTAACCCTACCTCTTTCTACCTACTTCTTTTCCCTTCTTTTTTCTAATAACTCTACTCTCTCTCTTTCTCTCTCTGTTCTTTCTTTTTCTTTGTCTCTGTCTGTCTGTCTCTCTCTCTCACTCTTTTTTCTCTGTTTCTTTCAAGTACTCTTTCATGCCCTAGCCCTCAGTTTTTCTTCTCCAACAAACTCATTCATTTTTTTCCTCTTCAAATCTCTCCATTTCTTTTTACTCTTAGACCTCCCCAACCCTCCACACACACACACACACACACACACACACACACAC
>NC_068984.1:24424136-24426616 GCF_001194135.2 Octopus bimaculoides
CATCATCATCATCATCATCATCATCATCGTTTAACGTCCACTTTCCATGCTAGCATGGGTTGGACGATTTGACTGAGGACTGGCAAGCCAGAAGGCTGCACTAGGCTCCAATCTGATCTGGCAGAGTTTCTACAGCTGGATGCCCTTCCTAACGCCAACCACTCCAAGAGTGTAGTGGGTGCTTTTACGTGCCACCGGCACGAGGGCCAGTCACACAGTACTGTCAACGGCCACGCTCAAAAAGGTGTTTTTTACGTGCCACCTGCACGGGAGCCAGTCCAGCGGCACTGGCAACGACCTCGCTCGAATGATTTTCTAACGTGCCCAATTACGCTCTAATGGTGCTATTTACAGGCCACTAGCACGGAAGCCAGACAGCTGCTCTGGCAATGAACACGCTCGACAGTGCTGTTAATGGTTCAATTATATATATAATATATCAGTGTCGCCTTGGTGGCACGTTAGAAACCACACAGCCATGCTTGTAAAAAAACATGAAATTTTGATGGATGGCTGAATCTGAATCACTTCAAAAACAGCAAGTATATATATGAAAAAAACCAGTGTCAAGCAAATTGGTACCAAAGGGATACATTAGGTAATGTAATCCTACACACTTCTGAAAAAGATGGGGTACATACAATTGGAATGTCTTTGTTTCGAGGTCTGTTGAAACAGAAATGACCTGGGACTGAACAACAACTTTAGAATATAACAAACAAAATAAATAATTGAATTCACATGAATTGATGATAAAATAGCAGTTTACATTAGTAGGTTGTTTCTGTCCTATCCTGTGTTAACCATTCACAAAATACACTGAGTCATATGAATTAGCTGTCTAGATTATATATACTATGCAGTGTTGATAATTAGATATGAACTGCTAACCTCTTTGTTAGTAGCCCAAAACCTCCAACCTTGAGTGTAACAAAACTGTCTTCTCACTAGAAACTAACTGCTATTATGAAAAACACTCCAGCAAAACGTGTACACACACAGATACATACGTACGTACGTATGTATGTATGTATGTATGAATATATGAATGAGATGATTTGTTTTGCAACAATTGATATTACAGCTGAATGCCCTTCCTACTGTGAACCACTCAACTGTGAATTAAAGAAGGGAACCTGCTTTCAATTGATCTGGCTATAGATGTAATACACTGTTGGACTGTTGGTGACAATACATTAAAGCCCTGTGTGAGGTATAGTAGGATATATTAAAATAGCTATAAGATTTCAAATTAGTACTTTAAACATCACAGCTGTTGTGATGGACATTGTGAAAGCCCGTAAAATTTTATCGTGTATTATGGAACAGTTCCTTGGTGGAATGAAAATATAGAGATCATTTTACACACACACACACACACACACACACACATTTACATTCCTTCAGGGACTGAAAAACTATTTGTCGTATTAGTTGAAACTAAAGATTCTACATTAACAACTAAAAGGTTTCCTCATATTTATCTGAGATCAAATTGGAGCTGTTCTCACAAATACACACACTCTATCTATCTATCTATCTATCTATCTATCTATCTATCTAACTATCTATCTACCTATCTAACTATCTATCTACCTATCTATCTATCTATCTATCTATCTATCTATCTATCTACCTACCTACCTACCTACCTACCTATTTATTTATTTATCTATCTACCTACCTATCTATCTACCTACCTATCTATCAAATATATATATGTGCGCGCGCGCGTGCGTGCGTGTGTGTGTGTGTGTATACAAATTTGAGCTGATCTCTCAAATATATATACTCTAATTGGATTGTTATTAAAATGGGAAATACAGCCTAGATATACAAATAAGTAATATAATGACAAAAATATTGAAAGTTGATAGTCATTGAAGACAAGATAAGTAGATTGAGTAGTAAAAATAACAGTCTATGATTTCTGGTAAATGTATTCTTCACAGAGTGCACTACTGCCAAAGCAAAATTGATTATTTTCTGGATAAATGATGTTAATTTAGATGTAATCAAGAAGTTAAAAGCCTGCTAGTGGTATTCTTAGATGAAGATGAGGTAATAAAAGTTTGGAATATTCTGAATGCTTGGCACAAAGTTTTCTCAATTGATAAATCAGAAGAAATATTCTTCATTTGTATTAATTGTATAAGAATATCTTTTATTTTTTTACCTTTCACTTGTTTCAGTCAGAGGACTGTGGTCATGCTGGGGCACCTCCTTGAGGGGTTTAAACAAGCAAATTGACTCCTGTACTTATTTTTAAGTGTAGGTATTTATTCTATTGGTCTCTGTTTCCAAACCACTAATTCCATTGGGGATATAAACAAACCAGCACTAGTTTCAAGCAGTGGTAGAGAAAAAATAAAACACAAACAGAAAGACACACATACAGAGATATATACAGACATACATGCATACACACACATATGTATATATATATATATATATATATATATATATATATATATATATAT
>NC_068984.1:24426808-24430278 GCF_001194135.2 Octopus bimaculoides
ATATATATATATATATATATATATATATATATATATATATATAAATCACCATGGTGTGAATGGTAGCACACTTGTTGCATAAACATAGAGGTGTGGGTTAAAGTCCCACGCAACAGAAATCCCACTTTTTTCTGTCGAGGGCTTATACACCTCAATAATAGACTATTTTCTTTAGTCAATTCACAGTGACTGCTTATAAGCTTTAAGCTTATAAAAATATTATTTACAGGACATATATATTATGAAAGCTATACTTTTTCATTAGTGAGGAACTCTCCTGGTAAATACAAATCCTTGTAGCAAAATCAGCATCAAAAAGACTGGTCCTTCCCTTTAGGGCCAGAAGATATTTCAGCCCTTGACAACCACTAATCCTCTACAATGCTTAGATAAGATCCACAATGAACGAAACCCTTCCCCCATATTGTGTCCAACACTCCTCTCTACTAATCCTGCACTGACCACCACACCCGATCCTACACACACACACACACACACAAACACATCCTCATCATCATCATCATTCTGGAATTCACTTCCCAGGAGAACTCAGTCATGGCTGTCAAACAATTTCTGTGACCACATCACCTCTAACATGTGGCCACCTAACTCCCAAGGTTGCAACTCATTATTATAATGTGTGAGGTGCAGTTGAGTGAGAGACCAACAAAACTCTTTGTAACACCAAAGATGAACTGAAGGCAAAGATTATGGCAGCATTCACCAACTTAAACAAGGATACCATCCAGAAGAGTTGCAGGAGGAGATTCTGAAGTTATTTGGAGCCTGTGGTTGAAGCCAATTGCGATTTTATTGTAAAAATTTACTCTTTAGTATTTCAATATATTTTTATGTAATTTTGATAAATATATCTGTTAAAATGAGATGCCAGTGTTATTTTCATTTTTAGACAACAATTCATTTAGACAACAATTCATTTAGACAACAATTCATTCACTGCACCCTGTACATATGTAAATATCTTGAATCAGAGTTGATTTGGGATTTGAACATCAACAAAAAGTAAAGCATACATTAAATAATGTAGTCTTGGATACTCTGAAAAAAAAAAAGAGATGGTATAGTTCAAACTGTAATACTTTCTATCATTAACAAGAAGTATATTTATATTTTATTTCTTACTTTCTCAAAATTTTAATACGTTTGCCAAAGTTAGCAGTATTTTGATAGTTTAATATATTTCAACCATTTTTTAATTTTTGTTTTGCTTTGTTTTGTTTTCTCACTGAGAAATTCAACAGATGCATAGCTACTTTTCAGGAATATATATTCCTATAAATCCCATTTGTGTTGTTTTAACTTTCTGCCTCACTTAGAGGTTGATAAAATGAACACCACATTAAGAAAAGAACAAGAGCAACTCAGGTGTATAAATTCTGTTAGAGATGTCTCTTGGCTCACATACCATAGTAAAGCAATGTCTCTTCTAGAAGAAAATGTGATTCCAATTCATTTGTTACTGTAGAAACTGTCAGTTTCAATGACTCAGAAGGAAAAAAATAATAGTAAGATTCATGACATGTCCATTATGTTGTCTCAAGTTACTATGCTTTGTCATGACAATAATATCAAATAAGCACACACTGTGATTACAAAATATTAAATTACCACTTTACTTTATTATGTTAATTAACCAGTTTTCACTGGTTTGAACTGCACTCTCTTGACATATAGATTATATTACAATCGCGAAACTGTCAAAATCTGTGACCACATATATACAACTAGTTCTATGTTTAAACAGTGAAAAATAGATGACCGAGTCCCAAACGTTTCCCATTTTTATTGTTTATTCATTTATTCATTCCCTGTGGGTGAATTAAGCTGATAGGAAAACTGCAGTAGTGATAAGATGGATATGCTTGTGATATTGAAGAGGTTTGCTGATCAAGTTTAAGCCAAAGCAGGATCATTTAACACTGATTCAGCTGAATGCATTGCATACCTTTCAGACAGATTTGCATCAAACAAGATATACTAGTATCAAGATACACAGTTCATAGTTCTAGGCATTTATTTATTTATTTATTTTATATTGCATTTTGTGAATCAATAGTTGTTCAAAACAAATTTTCAACAGGCCAAATCACTGGTTCACTCCAATTATAATTGCATGAGCCAGAGAGTCAAAAGGAAATGCTGATGTAATTCAAAGAGAATAGACATCACTAGTAATATATATATATATATATATATATATATATATATATATATATATATATATATATATATATATACACACACACATGAAACATATATATAAGGTCTGATCAATAAGTATCCAAACTGGAACTATAAAAACAAAACTATAACATGTATCAATTTGGCATTTAATCTCTTTCAAATTAGCCCCCTTCAGAAGCTACACACTTAATTCAGCGCTGTTTCCATTGATGGAAGCATTCCTGGAACTCGTTTTCTGGGATAATCAGCAGCTGCCTCATCACATTCATTTTGATTTCCTCGATGTCCTGAAATCATCCTCCTTTCAAGCGGGATCTGATTTTTGGAAAGAGGAAAAAGTCGCAAGGGGCAAGATCTGGAGAATACAGTGGCTGTCAGACCTGGGTAATGCTGTGCCTCACCAAAAACTGCTGCACAAGCTGCACTGAATGAGCAGAATTTGAACTCAGAATGTAAAGACAGACAAACTGCCACTAAGCATTTCGCCCGGCATGCTAATGTTTCTGCCAGCTCACCACCTTTCTCTCAGTAGTAATAAGCATTTTTCCAACACCCTAACAATTCATCCAGCTTGATACCTTTCTGCCAATAATAATAATAATAATAATAATAATAATTTATTTCTTTATTGCCCGTAAGGGGCTAAACATAGAGGGGACAAACAAGGACAGACAAACGGATTAAGTCAATTACATTGACCCCCCAGTATGTAACTGGTACTTATTTAATCGACCCCGAAAGGATGAAAGGCAAAGTTGACCTCGGGGGAATTTGAACTCAGAACATAACGGCAGACGAAATATAATTTATAGCACAACATAAGGCCATACATTTGGTGGGGGGAAGAGGAGGATAGTTAATTGAATTAGCCCAAGTACTTGATAAGTATTTTATTTTATATCCCAGAAGAATAACGGATACAGGTGACTGCAAAAGGATTTGAACTCACAATGTAAAAAGATGTAATTAAATACTGTAAGGTATTTTGCCTGACTTTCTACCAATTCTGCCAATCCACCATTCTTTAGGTGATGATGATGTCGAAGGTACTGATGATGGCGATGGCAGCAGTGACAACAATAACACTGGTAATTTCAGGCTCATCAAACATGTAATATTTGAAGTAAATAGTTAAAACGAAAGTGAGGAAAATAATAAAGAATGGGAACAAATTTTACTCAATCTGTCATGTTTCTCTCAAAAAAATATTGTAAAATTATTAACTCTCTCTCTCTCTCTCTCTCTCTCTCTCTCTCTCTCTCTCT
>NC_068984.1:24430288-24439269 GCF_001194135.2 Octopus bimaculoides
TCTCTCTCTGCATGCATGTGTTTGTATGTCTGTGTGTGCATTTCTTTCTTAGATAACATTTTGAAAACTAAAAGATTCAGAAATTTTCAAGTTTATGATTTAATATAATAATCTTGCACACCCTGCTGCAGGGAAATTACGAATAAAAATAAGGAAATAACAAAACTGAGAGATTTCTATTATGTTTTATGGTTCAATGAATGCAAAAAAAAAATTAAAAATCAGGAGATTTTGTCAAACAGACAATTAGAAATGAATTTCTGAAGAACAACGGAATAGTATATGTATTTATGTGTGCGAGTGCTTGTGTGCATGCATGATTCATATACATATACACACACACACACATATAGTGTGTGTGTGTGTGTGTGTGTGTGTGTGTGTGTGTGTGTGTGTGTGTGTGTGCATGCATGTGTAAAATCTATGTCTAGAATAGTAAATAGCAGAGATTTCACAGATGATTCATAATTGCAATCTAAGTTCTATAGCTGTTTCAATGCTTAAAATACAAACATCAACATCCATATATACATTTAATTAATATATATAAATACATAATTAATTCAAATGTGATGAAATAGTTTATTCATCACATGTAAATTTATTAATTATGTATTTTTATGTATGGACTAAATATTTAAATGGATGACATTTGTATTTTATCAGGTCATCCCATAAGTTCTGTCCGATTTTACCTTTTTTAAAATTGAATGAAATTTAATAGTATTTTAGAATGTCTAATGGAATTAAAAATTATTTTTATGCATTTGTGTACATTTAAACTAATTAAATATTATTTTACAGAATAACAGAATTAAAATTTCTAACATGGAAGTATCCAAAGAGCATTTAAGGCACATAATGCTTTATGAGTACGAAAAAGGAAACTCTGCACCTGAAGCAACTCGAAACATACACTCAGTTTATGGGAAAGAATGCTTGAATGAAAGAACTTGCAGAAGATGGTTTGCAAAATTCAGAAGTAGAGATTTCAGCCTTGAAGATGAAGATCGAACAGGACGTCCAGTTGAGTTTGATGATAAGCTCCTTGAGGCATTACTTGAAGAAAATCCTGCATTATCAGTTGAGGAATTGGCAATAAAACTTAGTTCAAACCATACAACTGTTCATCATCATCTTCAACAACTTGGAAAGGTTCCTAAACTTGGAAAATGGGTGCCTCATGAATTGTCCGAAAGCAACAGCAAATCCTGAGTTCACATCTGCTTTTCTCTCCATTCTCGCGAACTCATTTCACCCGTTTTGGATAGACTTGTGACTGGTGACGAAAAATGGATCTTCTATCGAAATGTTAAATGTCGAAAACAGTGGCTTGGTGAAAGGGAAAAAGCTCAACCACAACTGAGAAGGGAACTTCATGGGAAAAAGGTTCTTCTCTCTATCTGGTGAAATTGCAAAGGAGTAATTCACTTTGAATTGTTACCACCTAATGCAACAATCAATGCTCAAGTCTACTGTCAGCAAGCGTTTGAACCAGGCTTTGAAGAAAAAAAGACCCGCTTTAGTGAATCAAAAAGGAGTGATGTTTCATCAGGACAATGCATGACCCCACACTGCAAAGATCACATCACAGAAGATCGAAGAGCTTGGTTGGGAAAAAATTCCTCATCCATATTATTCTCCCGACCTTGCTCCTTCAGACTACCATTTGTTTCGTAGTTTACAGAATCATTTGGGGGACATAACTTTCGCAAGCCAGGAGGAGGTCAAAACTGACATTTCAGAGTTCGCTTTGAAACAAAAAGAGTTTTACATTGATGGGATAAAAAAGCTTGTAAATAGATGGAAGGAAGTCATAGATAATCAAGGAAAGTACATTGATGATTAAATTTCAATTAAATATAACATTTGATCACTTGTTTTCTTTATTCAAAATTCGAACAGAACTTATGGGATGACCTGATAATTACTGAAACAGCTGTAAAAATTACAATATAATTATGAAACATTTGTGAAATCACAACTTTTTTACTGTTTTAAATATGTTGCTCTGAACATTTATTTTAATCAGTTTTGATATGCAAAATCATTCCTCCTATCAGTATTCATTATAATAATATTTTAGAGTTGAATGATATGTGAATAATGAAGCTCCTGAGTTTGGCAGATATATTTTATAGCACTTAAAACACTAATTTAATATATATATGGTCACTAACAACATGTTATATTAAAACAAAGCAAAACAAAGTTTATTTAACAAGATACTCCTTATAAAATTAGCTGATGAGACACTTCTGCACTAAAGGATGCACCACAACCAATTGTACAATATCCCACCCATGAAGGGATCAATGCAAGGTGGGTCGAAATGATTGTTGTGAACAATGAAGTTTCCCATATATTCAATTTTCTGTCATTTGTTTTATATATATATATATATATATATATATATATATATATATATATATAGATAGATAGATAGATAGATAGATAGATAGATAGATAGATAGATGATGATGGTAACATGTTTGTATGTAGGCATGCATATATGTGGCTAACACTAAAGAATATTACATTATAGGTAGGTTCTTTACTATTTTCAGCTAATCAGATCACTTCTTTTTAGCAAGAGTCACCTACAAAATGATATTTGCCAAATCAGTAGTCATGGCTTACATTTATATTGTTTTAGTACCTGAAGTTGCACAGAGTGGATAAGATAGTTGTAGAGACATTTTGAGACACAAATAAATTAGTTAAGAAATTGGAGTTGTCTCGTTGCCACCAGGCCCCTTGTTTGTCTGTGAGGGACACCTTCACAGTCATTTTCAGGACAGTGTCATACAAACCTGGTAGTATTCCTACTATCAAACTTCAGCTAACTATCATCAGCCAGTTCTCTTCAGAATCCACCAGGCCAACAACCAGTCAGATATAGTAAGTGAATATGATACAAAGAACTGACCACCACATCAACCAGCTCTTTTCCAGTTGATCAACTCAAATGTATATGTGTATACACTATGTCAGAACAATAGCTCACTTGCATATCAAAACACAATAAGCTCACAAAATGATTCACCAAAGAATAGCAGACCAGGTATTTCTGACTTTTGATTTAAAAACATTTCTAAAGCCATTTCAGTTATGTGGTTCTATTTTCAACCGTCAAATTGGAAACCTGATGCTATTTGGTTTTTCATTGTTATGCTGTTAATTTCTATTGTGTCATGATAGCAGCTTTGTATCTTCTGACATTGTTATCTATTAGTTTACAAATGTTTTATTACCTTCAAATGTAAACAAGCTTTCCAATGAATAACATTATCATCTGCTTTATTGAACATGTGTTCCACTGATATATAATTTCCGTAAAATTATGCATTCTTGTGTTTCTGTGGTTTGTAACATTTTGCATTCCAGTGTAATATTTTTGTTTTGAATTTCACATTCTCTAAACCTTTTGACACTATGTGAAATGACATAAGTCTTATCTAAAGCCTTTTTCAATCACAGGTCCCTGACATTAAATACTATTATCTATTGGGGTTCATGGAGGCTTATTAGAAAAAAAGGGCATGGAATTTTTTCATCCTTTAAGAAGTAACTATTACCATTATGCAGCTGAATGATAAGAAGCTTGCTTCCCAACCACATGGTTCTGGGTTCAGTCTCACTGTGTGGCACCTTCTCAAGTGTCTTCTACTATAAGCCTCGGGCTGACCAAAGCCTTGTGAGTGGATTTGGTAGACAGAAACTGAAAGAAGTCCATTGTGTGTGTGTGTGTGTGTGTGTGTGTGTGTGTATATATATATATATATATATATATATAACGTGAGAGAGTTAGAGGTTGGGGGGTTCAACCCTATCCTCCATTTTCTAATTGTTATATATATATATATATATATCGAGGGAGCACTCCGTTGGTTACGATGACAAGGATCTCAGCTGATACAATCAACGGAAAAGCTTGCTTGTGAAATTAATGTGCAAGTGGCTGAGCACACCACAGACACATGTACCCTTAATGTAGTTCTCAAGGAGATTCAGTGTGACGCAGAGTGTGACAAGGCTGGCCCTTTGAAATAAAAGTACAACTTATTTTTGCCAGCTGAGTTGACTGGAGCAATGTGAAATGAAGTGTCTTGTTCAAGGACACAACGCGTCACCAGGAATTGAACTTACGACTTTACGATCATCAGCCGAATGCCCTAACAACTAAACCACACACCTTCACACACACACACGTGTGTGTGTGTATATGTATATATTTATGTGTGTCTTTGTGTCTGTCCTCCCACCATTGTTTGACAACCGATGTTGGTGTGTTTATGTTCCTGTAACTTAGTGGTTCAGCAAAAGATACCAATAGAATGAGTACTAGGTGTATTTGAATTTATTCTTATATATGCACTGTCCAAGCATACCAGCATATTGTTTTCATACTACATGTATGTAGGTCATGGACTGGCCGTATGATTCACCTCTGATTCACTTTGAGTACGTGATGTTGACAAGCCACAAAAATGGCAAAACATGTCTATCACTCCTGAATGGCATCTGGAGTGGGTTGTCTCAACTGTCCATGACTCTCAGATGTTGTAACACCCAGCACTTTGAGAAAGTAATCTCCACCATGCCAAATCATAGCCACTGGCAAATACACAGAACTACACGGTTGCAAAGTGAGCTTCCTAACCACACAGCCATGCCTGTATGTACATCGGTGTGTATATATATATATATATATATATATACATATGTAAGCATGCATTCATGCATGTGTACATTTTCCTGATTTTAACCTTTCCACTTCCCCATTGTTAAAATTTATCACCACTCTTGCTGTGTTTCTCTGCACTTTGATCATGCATCTTCATACTAAGACTTTTTTTGTGTTTAAAACACTTTTTGTCTAAAACTTTTGTTTTCAAAACTTTTCAACACTATTTGAAAAAATTTGAATGTTATTTAAAGCCTTACTCAATCAGAAATACCTTCTATTAAACAGTATTAGCTACTGGAAATAGTTGAGACTCATTAGAGTAGGTCATAATATTTTCTGATTCGTTGAGGTGTAATTATTGGTTTCAAATCTTGACACAAGGCCAGCAGTTCCAATGAGGAGTTAAGTCAATTATTCTGACCCCAGTGCTCAACTGGTACTTGTTTTATTGACTCCAAATGGCTGAAAGGCAAAGGTGACCTTAGTGGAATTTGAACTCAGAATGTAAAGACAGACAAAATGCTGCTAAGTATTTTGCCAAGCATGCTAACAGTTCAGCCACCCTATTTAGATGTTACTTTACCCTCCCTCTGCTTAAGTCTTTACTGTTGCTTTCTTTCTTTCTGTCTTACTTCCAATTGATACATTCATCATTAGTACTAAACATTTCCCTCTTTTTCTGACAAAGGATTCTAGCCAAACCTTAGATCTCTCTTGATTCTCATCTACTATAATAGTACTCTCATGTTTTTCTCCATCACAACATATGAATGAGAAAGGAAGGGGTGATAGATGAATAAGGAAGGAAGGGGAGGTGGAAAACTGATAGTGGCAGCATTTCAACTCTGTGTGAGTATATGGGTGTGTATGTAAAAGGGAGGTATGTGAATGTTTGTGTGTGTGTGTGTGTGTGTGTGTGTGCGCGTGTGTGTATGCTCAATGGAAGTGGGATGGTGAACATTCAACGCTGAAAAGAAAAATCAAACAGCATTTCAACTCTATGTGAGTATATGTGTGTGTGTGTGTACAAAAGAAGTATGTGAATGTATGTGTGAACTAGCATCCTTTCACTAACAAATAAAGATCAATGTCTTATCTCAAAAGACAACTACTAGATGACATTGACAAGTGTATTAATTTGATTTACCATGTGTATTCTATCTTTTGTCCTTATTTATATATGAAATACTACAATTAGTTATTATTTTTGATGGCATGGGGCCAGCTAGTAGTAAAATAATTTATTCCACTTCAGAAACTGTTTGTAATTAATATTTACTGAAGTAATGATTCATTTATTTCCTTGAATTCCACTTTTCATAATTTTATTACTATGACTTCTCAAGACTGATTACTTTGGTAATATATATTACAAGACCCAAATTCCGCTGAGGTCAACTTTGCTTTTCATCCTTTTATGGTTGATAGATTAAGTACCAGTTGCATACTGGAGTCAATCTAATCAACTGGCTCCCACCCCAAAATTTTCAGGCTTTGTGCCTAGAGTAGAAAAGATTATTTTTAAAAACGGTGAGCTGGCAGAAATGTTAGCACGCTAGGCGAAACGCTTAGTGGTATTCGTCTGTCTTTACGTTCTGAGTTCAAATTCCACCAAGGTCGACTTTGCCTTTCATCCTTTTGAGGTTGATAAATTAAGTACCAGTTGCATACTGGGGTCGATTTAATCGACTGGTCCCCTCCCCAAAAATTTTGGGCCTTGTGCCTGAGTAGAAAAGAATGTATATTACAAGATCCATTTCCTGGGAGAAAACATAGTGAACTGTAAACAGAAAGGGAAAGTTCTAATGTGAGGGTTTAGGTAAGCAAAATAATCCATAACCCAACTTAAACCCACCCTTGCCCTTAAATACCAATAACAGAGTTCACTCTTGTTACCAATATTATGACTAGGCCTTAGGTCTAAAGATATCTTCTCTTTCTCTCTCCATAAAGATTATATGTACTGTTCTTTCTCTCCTGAATAAGCAATATAAAGACATACATATATATATATATACATATGTACGACGGGCTTCTTTCAGTTTCTGTCTACCAAATCCACTCACAAGGGTTTGGTTGGCCCGAGGCTATAGTAGAAGACACTTGCCCAAGGTGCCACGCAGTGGGAATGAACCCGGAACCATGTGGTTGGTAAGCAAGCTACTTACCACACAGCCACTCCTGCGCCTATTCGTATAAAAAAAATAGTAAATACCACTAACGCTAAGTATTTCTGATAAACCAGTGCTTAGCTTCTGTTTCATAGTATTTTTTTGGTTAAGAAGTTTGCTTTGCAACCATATGATCCCATTGTGCAGTACCTTAGGCATGTGTCTTCTACTAATAGCATCAGGTGGTAGAAGACACTTGCATCACTCAGACAAAAATAGCTTGCAGTATTTATTCCACCATGCTATGCAGACACTCTGTTGTCACTCACTCCACTGGAAATACAGCAAACTAGTGATTAAACTACTGGAAATCTATAATCAATGGTAATTATTCACAAAATGCATGATTTAAAAGATAAATAAATAATGTAAATGACAGACAAATCTTCTTGATGGGAAACATTCACTCAAAAACATGTATTTAATTCTTGAGATATTCATTATTATTTTATTTATTTTTAAAACTTTTTTTTGCCTTGAAATTTGTTTTTATTCTTCATCTCTATTCACCAATACAGTGACACAAAGCATTACTACAGATGATAGTTAAAGTGATTCACTGCCACAAAATGAAAAGGCTGCTTCAACTATCTTTGCCTTTCAACTGACTTTACGAACTGACTTAAGCCCTTTTCTCTCTATGGAACATAGGCCACTGATAACTTTTCTCCACTCTGCTGAACTCTGGGCTTGTCATTTCTATCTCTCCCACCAGGTCTTGTCAGTTTTGAATTGTCTTTGATACTTTTCTGTCTTTTTCTGGGTAGGTGTGTTGACCCTATACAAACTCGTTTTTACCTCTGGAAAGAAGTGATCCATATTAATGTGGTCTCTGTCCAGCATAGGAGGCCCTACCAGGATCTTGCACTCTACTTGCATAGCTCTCGGGGTCACTGAGGTACACAAGTCACCATGCCACAAAGACTGGACCTTTCAGTGAATTTTTGGCACTTGTGCCGGTGGCACATGAAAAGACATTTGAGCGAGGTCGTTGCCAGTGCCGCCGGACTGGCTCCTGTGCAGGTGGCACCTGAAATACACCATTTTGAGCGTGGCCATTGCCAGTACCGCCTGACTAACCCTCATGCCGGTTACACGTAAAAAGCACCCACTACACTCTCGGAGTGGTTGATGTTAGGAAGGGCATCCAGCTACAGAAACTCTGCCAAATCAGATTGGAGCCTGGCGTAGCCATCTGGTTCGCCAGTCCTCAGTCAAATCGGCCAACCCATGCTAGCATGGAAAGCAGACGTTAAACAATGATGATGATGATGACATTTGAAGCCTAGTGCTTTCTTCAACACTAAGCTTTGAATACTTTTAGCAGCTTCACTCCTACTTCAACTACCTTTGTCTCAATGGTGTTAAGAAAATTCTTTGTCAATTTACTAGCAACACATATGTTTCTATCACAACCAGTGCTGCTTAATTTCCATGGAACTTAACACTGGCCTTTGAATGCCTTCAATAGAATCTGTTACCAGCATTCCACTCAGGCCTATGGTCTGAGGATATATCCCCTTTTTCTGTACAAACATATCATGTACAATACAATAAAGCAGATAAAAGAAAAATAAGTGGATTGTAACCTCCAAGATATGACTGTCAACAAAAGTATCAGTAACAGTTGTATCCTTGACCAAAGAGTGACCAAAGGTATATAGAAAATAGGTCATCCCATCAGGGTATTTGCCATCACTACAATCCAGTCTGGTGCTGTTCAAGATCACCAATATACTCAGATGCTAGAAATCATTTGATTATATTTTTTGTTAGGGCATTTCCCATCAATGAAATGGCACAACAGCATAGGATATCCATTAAAATCGGTTACTTTACCACACCTACACCTTAATATCAGTTTCAAATTTTGGCATAAGGCTAGCTGTTTTGAGGGGAGGGAGAAGTTGATTACATCAACCCCTGTTCAACTGGCACTTATTTCATAAACTCCAAAAGGATGAAAGATAGTCAACCTCAGCAAAATTTGAACTCAGAGTGTAAAGATGAATGAAATGCCACTAAGCATTTTGCCCAGCATGCTAACAATTCTTATTTCTTTATTGCCCACAAGGGGCTAAACATAGAGGGGACAAACAAGGACAGACAAAGGGATTAAG
>NC_068984.1:24439279-24461126 GCF_001194135.2 Octopus bimaculoides
GAGGGGACAAACAAGGACAGACAAAGGGATTAAGTCAATTACATCAACCCCAGTGCGTAACTGGTACTTAATTTATTGACCTCGAAAGGATGAAAGGCTAAGCCGACCTTGGCGGAATTTGAACTCAGAACATAACAGCAGACGAAATACCGCAAAGCATTTCGCCCGGCGTGCTTACGTTTCTGCTAGCTCACCACCTTACCTTTACACCTTAATATCCACAAATGAATATATTACTCTTACAACATAGAGAAATAGTATGTGCTACAGAGAATGCTTTGAAAGAGGGTAATCAAAAATGGAAATTTTACTACATTTCTAAACTAATAATCTACAGATGTAAACCTATATTTCAATAATTTAACATAACATTCCTGAAAGACAACTAAGATGAGGAGCTTAACATGATTATCTCTCTCTCTCTCTTTTTCTTTCTTTTATTCTGTAGGCCAAAGAAAAAGCTTTGTGTGCATAAATTATGTAGATTTTTTCCAGACTGGTGAAGTTAATGAAATTGGTGTTCTTGAAGCTTTGTGACTCGATACTTGAAAATAAAGATGTGTAATTATATTCTGCCACAATTTCAATTAATAATGCTTTAATATGATTATCCCATCATAACCCTTGTTTTAGAAATAAAGGTTCTAGGTTCAAATTTTGTTGTGAACAATGTAAACATCTAGGAATAAAAAATACTTTATATTATTTGGAGATTAAGCTAATTGACATGTAGTGTACATGCGCGCATGCACACACACACACACACACACACACACTTAAAACTCTACAAACAAGTCCAAGAAATTATAATTGCATTAACAATAACTTACCTGAAACATTTAGATACTAAAGATAATTTAATATTTATCTAGAACAGTGATTCTTGACCATTTTTTACTTATGGCCTCCTTTGATTCCTATTTTATTCTTCTGGACCCCCATGTTAAAAAAAAAAAGCCTGTTACATTTTTATAATTAAATATTATTAGAAACTATGTTAAAAAATTTGTTAAAATATTTTGTGCATTGTACAAGTATAACCAATTTATTGCTCATAAGCTTTAACAACAATACCTTATGGAAACCCCCCCACCACCAATGGTCATCTGGCACCCAGTTGAGAACCACTGATCTAGATATACTAAGGTAGAGTTGGATGCTTTGACAAAAGTTCCTGTGTAACTTTGCAGATAGGATACAAACCAGCCCCCACAGAAGATATAGGAGGGAAAGGCTTTTATTTATTGAGGTTTTGTGCATATTTTATTACCTAACAGCTTATTCATCTTATAGATGTTTTCACTGTTTAAAGAATCAGCCCACTTGCCTTTAGGATGGACAATTAACAGAAATACCAAAAGTATTACATCACTTTTATTATTGATCATATTATTCACTTTTAACACTGGTGTTTTACCTGTCCTAAAAGAGCATTAACTTACCAAACCAGTCAAGCCAGAGATATCACAAGATGTGAAAGCATATACATATATATATATAAATAGACACAGGCATGGCTATGTGATTAGAAGTTTGCTTCCCAACTGTATGGTTCTGGGTTCATTCCCAGTGTGTGACATCTTGGGCAAGTGTCTGAGCCTTGTGAATGGATTTGGTAGACTGAAACTGAAAGCCCATCATATATATACTTTCATTAAAGTTGCAAAATTATCACAAAACAGTTACTCAGAGTTTCACATTCCCATTTGTCTGACACTTGTGATAACACAAACACAGATTTGGTTACAGATTTTGAACATAGATTCATATTCCTGTTTTCATCACAATTGTCCAATGAATGGGAATGTGAAACTCTGAGTAACTGTTTTGTGATAACTTTGCAGTTTTAATAATAGCATATTATTCAACCTTTAGTATTTGAGTACTATTTTTTCCACATCAATTTGCACTTATGTGCTCACCTGTGTGTGTGTGTGTGTGTGTGTGTGTGTGTGTGTGTGTGTGTGTGTGTGTGTGTGTGTATACATACATATAAGTCAATTTATGTGCCTATGTGTTTGTCCCTCCACCACTGCTTGACAGCCAGTGTTAGTGTCTTTACATCCCTGTAACTTAGCAGTTCAGCAAAGGTAACTGATAGAACCTGGCTTAAAAAAAAGTACTGGAGTTCAATTGGTCAACTAAAAATTCTTCAAAGTGGAGCTCCAGCACAGCCATAATCTAATGACTGAAACAAGTAAAAGATAAAAGATGTTTGAAATATAAGTATAAATATACTTTTAAACTAGATTGAATCTAAAATTTTGAGTAAAAGGTCTGATAAACAAAAGTGAGGAGAATGGAGACACATGAAGTGAATTTCTGCAAAATTTCTAGGCATTCCAACATAACTTTGAGGAAATGCTAACAGCACTCAATTACAACATTCCAACAACTGATTATATTACAGCTTAAGGATTTTTAAATTATCAAAATTTTACTGCTGTATGAAGTTGAGAGATTAACTGCATGACCAAACAGAGAGTTTGAGGAAGTTGAGATGATGTTTGGGTGTAACCAAATAGGTGGAACCCAGCATAGAAGATTATTAGTATTTTCAGAGACACAAATGCAGATTTGGCTACAGATTTTGAAAATGGATTCATATTCCTGTGTGTTTTGTCTCACTATGAAATTAGACTCATGGAAGCCTTTCCAGCAGATTGGAATGAGGATTGAGCTGACAGCTTTGATTGTTACTTAATTCTTTAGGATTCAGGTT
Source organism: Octopus bimaculoides (assembly GCF_001194135.2). Taxonomy (NCBI): domain Eukaryota; kingdom Metazoa; phylum Mollusca; class Cephalopoda; order Octopoda; family Octopodidae; genus Octopus; species Octopus bimaculoides. The sequence goes on from NC_068984.1 coordinate 24,442,002, forward strand.
ACTGTCAAATGTGATCGCTTTTTATTCATATTGTTTTGAATTAATCATGCATTACCATGTAGTTTCAAAATTTCAATGATGTGATGGTTTATTTTTAGAATAAGATTGTAGGATAGGTATGAGAAGCTGGATCTAGTCAGTTTGAATGTAAAACAGGTAGAATATTTTGGGTTGGATATGGCTGGTTTGAATGCTAAATGATTAATTCATTAGAATTCACTCATCTCTCCCTCCAAAACTGTTGATTTTTAGAAGTGGAAGGCAGCTTATTAAAAGATAAACAAAACTCACAACTGACACACCTTATTTACAAGGTTGAAGGGCAAACAATAATTACTAATGAATCTAAGATTAACTTTTAAATAACAATTTTACAATCAATTATTGAATTTTTTTCCTTGGACACAAGTTGAACAATTCTAAGAAACGTTAAAAAAAATTTTACTCATGAAAACATTTTCAATTGTTAAAAATTTTCTATCATTAAGATGTGGTATTTACATATGAGCTGGAATATAACAAACGGTGATTCAGCCTAATGGAGTTTCTACTGAGTTGCTTAACTTGGTAGAAAGAACAAAATCTCCCTTAAATTACACCCTTCCACATTATATAGAAAGGAAAGAGTCATTGTATAATGTTATCCTGTAGTGTTTAGAATAACAGATAGGATGATCATGGCTGGAATACCATTGATCATAGGTTTGTTTGGTCAGGTCTGATCCGGGGTTGAACAACAGTAACAAAACTAATAGCAGGTTTATATATTGATCTCAGCCAAGGATTTGCTGTTTTCAATCAGGAAATTCTTTGTAAAAAAACCAACTAAAGTTTTAGCAGATTGAGTAATGATGTCAGCAAAAATCTAACCAATCATATTTAAATAACTGCTGAATTTTCAAGTGATGGTTTCGCTATAGACCTGTCCAATTAGATCTGTTATGAAGCTTATATAAAGAGACCAGTCTAAGAACCAACACAGTACTAAAGTGAAGAGCTGAACAACATGTGCAGTAATGCATAATGTCAGGTGAAATTCTTGTATGCAGTAGGTCTTCACAGGAACAGGTGTGTTGCTGTAGAAGAGATACATGGCTAACCAGTGAGAGAGAGTAAGAGAAAGAGAGAGAGAGAGTGGAAGAGAGCGAGAGTGAAAGAAAGAGCAGGAGACAGATGGTGGTGAAGTGTTAGCGCATACTCACAAAGAATGGGATTCAGAATATAAATGGAACAGTTGAGCAGAGCAAAGGAGAGATAAGTGATGGCAAAGTGGAAGAGCATGCCCTCAAGATACGGGTGTTAGAAGATAAATGGAAGGGTATTGCCAAGGTGCATGAGTAAGGAGTAGAGCCTTCATATGAATTCAAAGAGCGTGAGGCTGGGGAATGCAGTGACTGGTAAAACTGGACATATAGAGAGGGTGAGGGACAACAGAATAGCAATGATACAGTGATCAGGCAGTGAGGACAGGATTGGGGAGCAAGAGATAAACAAAAGTATAGCACATGAAAAGAGGAAATATGAGGAAGAGGAGAGATATAGTTTGATTTGTTGGGGTAGGGTATAAGAAAAATTTTATTGTTGTCACATGTAGGTGGAACCTACAGCGCTTCTAGAACTCAGTTTTGCAGAAGTGGGCAGGTCTTCTCAAGACCTTCATATCACCAAACATCTCAGTCCATTGTCATCTCCTCCATGAGGCCCAACATCCTGAGATCGGTCCTCACCACTTCATCCCTTTGATTCCAGGTTTTGCTTCTATGCCTGGAATTTCTTCTCCAATTCTGTTACAGGCTCTGCAATAAGAGCGAGTTCATCAGCATATAGTAGTTCCCGTGGGCATCCTGTTCTGAATTCCTCTGTTTATGGTCTGGAAGACAATGATAAATAATACTGGACTGAGAACTGAGCCCTGGTGGACCCCTACTTGTATACTAAATTCATCATTGTATTCACAGCCAACTCTCACCCTACTGACAGCACTGCTGTACATGGCTTATACAGTTCTAACAAGCCACTAATCTATTCCTAACTTCCTTAGAGACAACCAGATAAGAAAGCAAACAACTCTGTCAAAACCTTTCTCCAGATGGACAAAAACCAAGTACAATAGCTTAGTTTTAGCCAAATATTTTCCTGTAGCTGTCTCACTAGGACTCTATGGAAATTAAAACACGATAATTATTTTGTTCTTGAAACCCTTCATATGCATGATGTACTGCTGTTCTTTATAATCCTTAAGAATGCAACAAAACTGATACAGAAAGGCTCATACTAAGTGTATACCTGAAATTTAGTGACCAAATTAACAAGTAAGCATACTCAATCTACACCAGAGCTGGTAAGACTCTCTTTGCTAAATTCAAATTTAAACCCCAAACCCATATGCAACATGATTAAATACATCTCTGTATTGTATTTATGAGCATGTGTAAACTCAGTTTTGCTCTGTTTTTTAAATCAAACACCTATAAAATTCAATAAAAAATATATACAAATACTTGCAGAGGAAATCAGAGTCTTGTTACTTTTTTAATTAATATTATATTGAGATTTTCTATTATTTCTTTTTTATTTGATAAATTTATTGTTTTCGAATTTTATTCCTTTATTTCCATAACCTGAATCTTGTTCCTTTGTTATATTCTTTGTATGACCTCTTCCCTTTCCATTAACGTTTGTTATTTTGTTTTTGCTCTAAATAAACAGTAGGAGGTCTCTATCTATTTTTAGGTTTGTTAGTTCTCTACAAAGGAAATAAGTATTTTCCACCTTCCAAGAAAGGAAGGATTCTTCCGTATCATGATAAAGGTCATGGCTACAAGAACAACGAAAAAAGCTGAAAAAGAATATTAAATTGGACATGCTATTAATACTATCTGTAAAGTATCAAAATTAAGAAAAAGTGATAGCAGCCCGGGGGGGGGGGGTAGTAGCCTGGTGGTTAAATCTGCTAAAAATAGCAACCAACTTCCCTCATATCACACCTTAACATCTTAGAGCAGTGCCTCTCAAACCTATCTTAACCATCAACCATCTTCTATTTCAACACTTTTTCAACACCCCCCCTGCTATGATTCAAAGTGCCCCGAGCCCTTTGTAAAGTACATGCACATAATATTACGCCATAGTTACTACAAGATAATAGGAGAAAAGCTTACAAAAGCCTCTCTGTTTTGAGTTAGCTTTATAAAAGCTAAGTCAACCCAGACAGGCAGTACAACTCAGACGATAAAGCTACTAATGAATCTCTCCTAAATTAATCACAATATTTCTCCAAAATCACGAGATTTTATTTTGGTTGGACAGTCTCCTGACCTGAACCATATTGATAATTTATGGCAGATCATTAAATCAAAACAGAATTCAGGAACTTTTAAATGCAGGAAATCATTATTTGCTGCAGTACAGAAAGAATGGTACAAGTTAGAACCTGCATTATTGAAAAAAAAATTACTGAGAAACTGGTTCATTAAAAATATTTTATTTTGTTTTTAATTACAAGGTAACCATGCTAGAAGTATTGATTATTAAATTTTGGTTAAGACTAAACATAAACTCTATATCTTTTAAAACTCAAATATAACAAATGATTTCATGTCAACAAAAAATAAATATATCTTTAAATCGGGAATTACGTAGATGTCTAATTTTTCTTTTCCATCAAAGGCATATGTAATAAACATCATATTCTTTTTAATAATTCTTTAGTAAAAATAACCAAACATAATCAATGATGATTTCAGATGAGCATGCAAGCAAACCCGGCTGTTTGGCTGGGAAGTTCATTTCAAAGCCACTAAGAACCATGTTCAATTCCACAGTGTTGCACCTTGGGTGTGTTTTTCAAATAGCCAATGTTAACAAGTTCTGTGAATGCAGTAAGGTATCAGGAAGACTATCATGTGCACACATGCATGTCCTTTCACCCATAAACATCATTGAAAGATATCAGCTAGATAATAGAAAGCGCAACTATTTCAAACAAAAATACCTTGTATGGTATTTGTTACACGAGTTACACAGACACTTCCTTGCCACTCCCATGATCATAAATACATTGAGTTAGTGATTGGTCTATAGTAAATCTTACAATCAATGATGCTATTGTTCTTAAAATGCAATATAAATTTTAAAAAGTTGGTGGATATGGCAAACATAAATGATATATAAAGTAAAGAAACTACGAGTAATAAATTAACAATTTATAATAATAAAAGTGAAATTCTGCCTGTCCATCTGGGATCCCTGCATCTCGGCCTACATTTGCTCTACATAGACATATACCTTTTTGGAATCAGAATGATCCTGGGATTGAAAATTTGCCCTTCATTTGGTTCTTGAACATCCAGCATTGGGATCTGATTTAAAAGCATTTGGGTCACTATTTTTAGCAGGTAAAGCATGGCTGATTCACCAATTTGGTGGTGTTTGTCAGATGACGTCAGAGATCAAGGGGGAGATAAATGACATTTGCTTCGTTAATTTTATGTCTATAAGAACTTTGGGGCAAATTGGCCAACAGTTGGAATTCAACGTGGAACTAGAACAACAGAATGATTGCATTACAGAATTAATTCTCATCCGTCCTTAATTTCTGATCAAACACAATCGGGGCATATAGTCATTACAGGTCTATTATAGTCATGCTATTTAGTTTTGGGCTGCAGGCCCAGTTAGCCCTCCGCAAGAGCTAGCTTAAAAGTTCCCGTGCGGCTTTTAAGATAGTATGTTATAACAATGTAATACATTAACTGTATGTAATATACAATTAATATTCAAATAAATGTTTATTCAGTGCACTTCAATTTTCAACCTATATATCAAGTTTCAGTAACTTTATAACATGGGATACATCATTAATTATCAATTATTAAATTTTCCTGTATAATCTCAATTAACAGGAAATGAAAAAAGAAAAAGCAGCAGCTTCCAAACAGGCTGGAACTGTACAACGTACTTCCAACATGTAGAGGGTATTCTTAATATTCTCTTTGCTGTGTGGGTGGCACATAAAAGACACCATTTCGAGCGTGGCCGTTTTCGTGCGGGTGACACGTAAAAGCACCCACTACACTCTCTGAGTGGTTGGCGTTAGGAAGGGCATCCAGCTGTAGAAACTCTGCCAAATTAGATTGGAGCCTGGTGTTGCCATCCGGTTTCACCAGTCCTCAGTCAAATCGTCCAACCCATGCTAGCATGGAAGGCGGACGTTAAACGATGATGATGATGATGATGATGATCAAAATAATTCTACCTACTGGATCATAACATACCATTGAAGTTATGGCAGTGGATTTGCTGAATTGTTAGAGATTCTCATAAAAATAAAAAAAACAGGGAAAATATTGGGATCAGGTAAGGTCAGTTTAAATGCTAAATAGTTAAGCTACTAATTTTTGAAACCTCTGAAACAAAACTTTCTTTTTATGAAAATTGATTAGGAAGATTTAAAAGAAATACTGATTTGGCCCATTACAAATTTTGTAAGCATAATATAAATGGAAAGAAATATGATGTGATTATATATATGAAATCAAAATTGCATATCTGTACCAGTCCTATGAAAACAGTACCATTGCTTCAATATATTGAACCAAAATGTAGCAAAACTACTTGGCTTAAAGGGACCATTACCAAGTTTATGAGCTGCCATTTTTGCAAAGATGAATTTACAATAATTTACTCAATTTATGTAAAAATTATATTAAAAGTGAAATGACCTCCAAATTAAAAATGAATCAGTGTTTTCAGAACTGATAAAAAAAAAATATTCAGAAACATAATCAGTTTTCATTTTGAGTATGACTTTATTAATGACATAGGAGATGTAAACTTTAATGTATTACCGAATTGAACAATATCACTGTTGTGAAAATACATGGGTCAGCTATAATATATTTAAATAAAACATGTAACATAGTTATCTCTATATATCTTGGTCTAGTGGAATTAGATAAATGAAAGCATTTTTAACAAAATAAATGATGATAACAAAATATATCGAGATTAATGATGAAGATAATGACAAACGTTATCAATAGATTCTTTTTTTTATTCCATTAAGAAGATTAAGTTGATTGCAACAGATCAAAACAGAACAAGAGACTTGACAGTACAACACAGGATAAAAATAAGAGCAGTTATAGCATAAAGTTTACATTCACAAAAATATGATGGAGTTGATAATAACACAAATGTTCATAAAAAAATTAATGAAATAATATTCCAAACAACAATATAAAATGATTTGTGTTTTGTCATAATTTACAAGAATGTGCCAGGTGCCAGTATCTATAAATTAGTGCAAGAGAACATTTGTACAGTTCTCAGTTATGAGATGGCATGTGAGTGAGAGTGATCTTTTCATATTGTGTGTCTCAGTATGTAACATGTCTGTATCAGAGAATGTCATTACAGCATCTAGCTGACCAACATGCCAGGAGAGTAATAAGTGTTCTATTCATATTGTGTGATGACAGGATGTATGTAAGACAATGTCTTTTCCATTGCATGGTCCAGCACAGTGGCTTAGCTAGTCTATATATAGCCCAGAGAAGAGCTTCCGTTTGGTACTTCCCCACCCAGGCCCCCCGAGTCTATACAGGCTTATACAGCAGACCCAAAAGCGCCACCCTCATAAAAGCATTACCCAAAGTAAACTGCACCCTTGTCTTCTTCCAGCTATACTGGGAAGCACTACGATAATCTTTGATTATCCTTTAAAAAAACCCACAGCTTTTTATCTGATACAGTCAGTTCAAAAACAAACAGTCTGCAAAAATGATGTGTTAAAAGGAGATAGATTGATTGACTTCAAACAGCCAATTATATAACATTTCTAGGTCTTCACTATTACATTCATACAAACATGACAATACGGCCAGTAACACTCAATATTGTCAGTAAGCCACCATGCCAACAAACCTGCTTGAAGATTTTGTGCAAAATCTGTCAAAATAGACATCAAATTATATAAGGAAAAGACCATCACTGATTGTGTGGCATAAGTACCTGAGGAGTCTAGTGTAAGTTGTTGAAATGATCCTGTTAATGGAAAAGGCTACACCACTACATTTTAAAATCTGGTTTAATTACAAAAAATACATATAAAGAAACTTGTAGTTATTAAACAGATAATGCTAGTGTCATGGCTGAGATTAACAGTGATGTATATCAAAAGCTTAAATCCAAAATACTTTCTCCTAATTTAATTAGTTACCTATGTCAGTCACACCAGTTAGCAATGTCTACCAAAAATACTTGAAATTTCTTATACAGCAGAAACACATAATTGGTTTTCTCTTTTGTCATTAAGACAGATGGCTTATAAAGACCTATAACAGACAATTAATGATGGAGAAAACCATCAAAAGTTCATATAAACAGTGAAACTATGCAGTTACCTATTAAACTAGCTGTGGGAAGAATATCAACATATAACTTGAATTAAAACCTAATTTTGGAAAGTGTTATAATGCTGAAATCCTTTATAATATGTATTCAGATTAAAATAACTTGGCACATTTATCCAGCCTATTCTTGAAAATGGTGAAATGATTTTGTCAACAGAGCAGGTTTTTTTATCCAGCTTATTCTTGAAAATGGTGAAATGATTTTGTCAACAGAGTTGGTTTATAAATCTGTAATACTCGGTTACAAAAAACTAATCATAAACTTATTACATACACATCAGGTGGGTTGATGCCAATTGTTGGCTACCTGACTACTTGGTGTGTAGGCGAGACAAGAGGTAACTTTGAGATATGATGATATTTGCCTGTATATCTCCCAAGCAAATACCTGTGTTTCCTTGAGATTCAAAGGTATTTGCATGGGAGGAAGTTGTTATACATCACCATTTAGGTGTGTGTTACTTGAAAGTGAAAAATAGGAAGAAAGCTCTTGGCAGATGAAATACCAACCATAGCTGAAGATGTGGGTATTGAAAGAGTTGATTGTGAGGGAGGCTCTGTGAGAGAAACTGTGTATGGTTGAGGATGGTATGGTTGAAACTGATTGGAAGCCACTGAAAGGTAGTTTGTTAGAAGCTACTGGTGATGCACAAATGAAGATAAATTACAAAGACAATTAGAAATGAGGTTATTGAATAATGAAAGTGGAGAGAGAATAGATGAGAAAAGGAAGAGGTTCAGAGAATGGCTGAGAGTGAGGAGTATGGTAACCAAAGAAGCAGAACATGGAAGATACAAAGCAGCCAAGAGGCACATACAAAAACATTTAGAGATTGTATGGATTCAGAGGAGAATAGGAGTGTTTAACCCTTTTGTTACCATATTTCTGTTGAAATACACTGCCTTAGTTTCAATTGATTTTGAAAATAACAAAGAATTTATTAAAATAATTTTATCATTATTAACCTGTTCGTCCAACCCATGCTAGCATGGAAAGCGGATGTTAAACGATAATGATGAACCTGGTGTTTGGTACATAAATTAACAAGGAATTTTGATGGAAGGTTTTAATTTAGTTTACTTTAAAGCAGGAAATGTGTATCATAGAACCAGGGGAAGTTTCAGGCAGCTTGGTATCCGAAGGGTTAAGACTGCAAAGCAATTAGCTGAAGAGAGATGTGATGTGACAGTAATGGCGTACAGCTGAGTACTCCATCACTAACAAATGCACTCCATCCTCTGTTCATAAAGAACTGTTTTAACTGACTTTTCCACCACTTTTGAAAAGAATGGCCTCTGCTCCTCGAAGCACACTAGTCTTGTGTCTCCACCACTCAGGCAACTCCATCCCACTCACCTCTACACTTTTTGTCAACCTTAATGCATCCAAACACCCTTTTCTTGCCCCAATCCCTATGCCCAATCCTTCATTCCTAGAACATCATCGCTCTGGAATTTCCTCCCTGCTTATGTCTTTCCTGCAAGTGTTGACCTGCAACAGTTTAAACAGAACATTAACAGTATTAATTTTACCAGTTTCATGAGTGCTGCCCTTCCCTCCTAACTTAGCAAGTGAAAAAAAGGAGATTTCACCAGAAGTGTCTAAGGTGTAGGTTAAACATCAGTTGAAAATCTTTTACACCTGAACACAGAAGTGCAGGAAAAAGCAGGTTGTCTCAGTGTGGAAGCTCACCTCATTAAGTACCATTTGTGATGGGTTGGTCATGTTATTAAGCTTTTGATTTCAGGCTTCCAAAGTGATTATTTTATGGCAAAGTAGTTCTATGTAAGCATCTAGAATGAGATTTTGTAATGCTACAATATACAATCTTAAATCGTTGAACATTTTCACTGTACATAGGGAACATGTTGCACTGAAAAGAAATAAATGGCAGCCTGTAATACTATAACTAGCAGTTTTCAGAAAATCCTGCTTTCCCATTAAATATTGAAATGTAATATCAGAAAACTGCAGGATATCAAAGTTCTGCATGATAGAAAGTCAAGAGATAATCTCACCTGGTTGCATTACACTTTCAAAAAATGGACATGTCATCCATGAAAGGTTACATATCAGGGGACCAGCAGAAGATGATTATATGTGTACAGTTATAACCACACTAATGGAACACAGCAGTCCCTTTTGTCTAAGTGATGCTCATCTACTGATGAGCTGAAAATGCATTTTGGACAAATGCACAAGGGCAGAGCAGGACTACTGTTAGAGTGATATGTTGACCAAATTATTCACTAAATTTGTTACAAAAAAATTTAAAACAAAATCGGGGTTGGTTAGTCATCTGAGACTCCATGGCAGAAATGCTACCAAACCTGTTACAAGTATGCGTGAGCAATGAGAAGGGAATTCTGCATGGAGTCAATGGTAATCATATATAAACATACATACACACACACAAACATATATTTTTTTAAACTAGAATTTACGGTATGCTTTCTTTAAATTTTCACTTTTAGTTTTGACTTTGTTAATTGAAGTAATTTAGGACATGCAGTATGATTTTTCCTTTAATAGAAATGAAAGGGCACAGTTGAGAAGAGTAATCGAAGACTGAACCCAAGTCGTAGACACAGACCAATATTCTACACCACACATCACCAACGAATCTCTATGTAGTCGCTCGACTGGCTAGAAATAGCAGCGAGATCTGCCTTAAATCACACTCTACCTACTCACTTAAAAAAGCAAAACTCACTGGACGACTGAATAAAATATGAAATGGTCGCGACGAACATACCAACAATCTACGGAACTCACACATATTTATTATGCACAAAGAAACTGGCATTTTTTAATCTTTTTCTCTTTGTTGCAGTCATGTGAAACACAGAAAGACGTCACAGAAATACAATATTTTCAAAACATTGTTAATATATTGAAATCCACGTTCGTGTGTGTGTATATATATAAAATAATAATTTACATGAGTTCAAGGCCACGCATTTTGCAGCGGAGCAGAGCTGACCGAATCGTCTTCAATGCAAGTGGTTATTCTAACAATTTTGGAAATGTAAAAAGTAAAGTCGACCTCGGCGGAATTTGAATTTTAAATCTATAACGTAGCTAAATACTTTGAAGCATTTGGTCTGGTGCTTTACAGTTATATACTCGAACCTACATGCACATAAACAAATATGCACATACATTTTATTCAAGAATAGATACATGATTACACAACAGCTACCGATGAATACAAACCAAATCATAAATAAGGTAAATACACACAGGTATAGACTTATAAATTAATAGAAATATTTTCAGTGTTTCAAATTCATTCCCTTTTAATTTATTACAAAGAAATTATAAACTTCGTCGTATAATTCAACTGTAGCTTTCTTTTCTTTCTTTTTTTTTTGTTATTTTTTTTTCTCTTAGTAAACAAGATTACATTCCAAATAACAATGGTCATGACACTTGAGAAATTTTTGTAGCTTTCTAGCAAAAACAAATGAATGAAGAATGCTGAATTATGTTAAGAACCTGTTTTATGGGGACAATACGCACATGCACATATATTTATTTTTTATATATACGAGTGTGTATTTATAAAATGTATATTATACACATAAACATGTACACAATAAATTGAAAATATATACATACATATAAACCGCATGTATAAACATCTCTCTCTCTCTCTCTCTCTCTCAATCTATCTATCCGTCTGTGTGGAACACAAAAGTCCTAATTTAATTGTCTTTGTCGCAACTTTCTTGCATTGCCTTTATTTTTTTCATTTGTATTTGTACATGCATATATACAATATGTACAAACATGTTTCCATGTATGAATGTGTGTGTTTGCATGAAAATTAAACCCATTCTATGTCTAGTAAGTGTTCTTTTTTCTAACATACGAACCATCCCTGGACAATTATGTGTGTGCGTGCGTGTGTGTGTGCGTGCGTGCGTGTGTGTGTGTTTGTAACACGACTATGTTCAGGTTTGGTCTTTTTTACGGAAGATTTTTCATATTTCCTTATCAGTGATCTATGTTTGGTTTGGAACAATAATGTTCCAAAATCCATTGGTCTGACCTTTCAAGACTTTCACACTCATTTTCAAAATAAAGGTCCAAATAAGGAAGCACGAAAAAAATCCTTAATACAAATAATCAAACAAAGACACAGTCGTGTTTTTAATATAACTAGTTTGCAAGAAAAGCTGTTCCTGATACATACACACACACATTCTTTCTTTAAATTTTCTGTTTTAGTTAGTGCATGCAATGTTATTTTTCTTTAAACGGAAAAACAGTTCAAGCTAAGAACATTACCTCGGTTTTCCTGCAATTGTTTACCTCTCTTGCTTCTATATACGCTTTCGTAGTAAATTTTGCAGACAAACAAATACAAAATTTATATATATCTAACTCATTCAATAAATTAACCGCCGCACAACTTTACAAAGTCCTTGTCATGTTACACGGATATATGCATACACAGATCCACCCAGCTGTTGTTATATTTAATACAATGTAAGGTCGATTTCCCCCTTGTCTTTATATTTGTAATGTATATTTTGGAAGCATATCTGAGAAAACTCTGTGACAGTTTTAGATGACAGTATCTCTTCAGATGTATTAAGGAGGGTCTATGTGGCCTCGGAAAGTATTTCAGAATTGCATCGACAGTGGGTGGTTAACAACTAGAAAAACACCCAGACAATGCACAGAACGTGATATAAACAAATACGAAGACAGACAAACATTATTAGCTGGATAGGAAGACAAAAATAGATAAATATGGAGTTAGATATAAACAACAGACAGACAGACATAGATAGATAGATAGAGATAGATAGAGATAAATAGATAGATAGAGATAGATAGATAGATAGATAGATATGCAACAGCAAGAGTGATGGCAAATGCGACTGTTATTGATAGAATTAAGGGGTGGGTATTTGTAGATGTATATATTGATGTTGTTATCATCGATGGTCATTTCGTTATTTCACTGTTTGCTGCGGTTTTTCATTGTTTATGTTGCAACTGAATGTTATCGATGTTTACAGCCGATCGTTAATAACGTTAGGGCTATCACCGCTATTTTTAGTTTTATCTTTTACAGCAATCGTTTATTGCTGCTGCTGCTGATGGTGGTGGTGGTGGTGGTAGTGGTAGTAGCTGTGTTATCCGAGAAGCGTGTAAAGCTTTGCTTATTGTTGGAGTCGTACGTGTTGTTGTTGTTTTGCCCTAGGTCAATTGTGATCAAGTAGACCTAGAATGAAAAGCATTCTGGCCTTGACTTTTTGTTGTCTTTTTAAGGGATATTTTCGACTATTACGACATTTCCTTTTCCAACAGAGTAAAGTATGGTTGGAGGTAGAACAGTCTTAAAAGCATTAAGTGTTCCGGCATAACCCTGTAGTTATGCCAGTGTTCCGCCCCAGGCAAAGCGATGTACTGGGGTACTACATATATAAACACAGAGTACATAGATTAATATTGAGCCCCTAAACTCGTGACCTCCTGAGCAATTACTCAGTGTGGCCATACCTTAAGACAGCAATGGTATGAAGGAGAAATTAGGGTAAATTTTCAGATTAATACCGCACGATTACCTAACCCTAACCCTAAAACCCTAACCGTAACCCTAATCCTAACCCTAACCCTGACCCTAAAACCCTAACACCCTAGTGAAAATCGTGCGGGTGTTAATCTGAAAATTTACCGAAATTATTTGCTGTTTCTAGCAATTCGGATGTAACGTAACAATGCTATTCAGTGAATGTTATTCTAAATACCAACATCGACATGCTACCCAGTATTTAACTGTTTATTGTTTCTTTCTTCTGTGTCTTGTCTAACACAACGTGGAAGTATGAAGATCAGCATACAGTTGTTTAGATCCAAGTCAGTCTTGGTCGAACAGACCTACGACGAAAGCCTTCCAGCTATGACTGCTCCACCTTTTTGTATAATTAAGATGACATTATCTAATGTAACCCTCCTCTTTTTAAGACAGTACGGATACGATTTTAAAATATTTGGCTTCTATTTCTAGTTAGACAAGTGGCATAAGTGCGAAAAAGAAATCTGCTTAGTGGGTGCAGACCCACTAAGGTCCAAAATTTTTTACAAACAAGGTCGATCTTTACAATTTTAATATCAAAGCAAACACGGATGTAATAATAATAATAATAATAATAATAATAATAATAATAATAATAATAAAAGACTAAAACAATACCTGTTGTCATAGGTGCCCGAGGAATGATAGCAAAAGGGGCTGATTCCTACCTAGCTCAGATACTAGGAACCCCCAAAATGGCAGAAATTCAAAAGATAGTGCTCATGGGAACTACCCATATCCTACGTAAAATATTGTCTATGTAATCTCAAATTTTAAAACAAACTTGTAATTTTCTTATGTTTTCTTAAACATTCTCTAGAACAATACTATGTGCAAAACCAAATATGTGACACCTTAGGCATAACACCAACTTGAACTTGTTGTCTCTTGAGGTCTCTGGGGTGAGACTTGGGAGTCAACTTGTACAAATACAAAGCAAAAGTGAAACATATAATAATAATAATAATTTCATTTGCCACAAGGGCGAAGGACGAGGGGGACAACAAAGACAAAGTGTGGGGGACTTACATATAAAATGATTTTAAAAAAAGGAAAAAGAAAGTATACAGAGAAAAAGAAGGGACATATGCATAGCATACAAAGGCTTTAAAAAATGTGACAGAGGGGATGATAGAGATGTGGCCTTCTTGATACAGGAAGACCTCTAAGGATAATCGACGAACCCCACTGTCCGAGGTTTCCGTGAAACCTCAGGAGCAAGTGCCCTCTCCAATTCCTTCTCTCCGACTTACAGGTCTACACTTAGAGAAGTACCATCCACACTTGCCATTTTCGCAACTTTTTACCCACCTTTCAAGAAACTCACTCGAGGACAGCACTTCCCTCTCCATTCTCAATTTCCTTTTCAAGTGAAACTCGAAGAAGTCAATGAGAGCTCTACCAAAGAGGAATGTATCTGTTCTCATGCCTTCCAGCCTTGTCCACCAAACAACCTCTTTCGCCACAGCCGCCAGGCAAAGGAAAACTGCCTTGCCTGCCCGATTGAAGGAGGGCAGCAGTACGATCATAATAATAATATAATTATTATTATCATAATTGTGGTTGTTCTTGTTGTTGTTGTACATAATCAAGTTAGATAAATCCAATAATGGAAAAGTAATGTTTCAAATCAGTCCAAAAATGTTTCTTCGCTCGTTCGATTTGGCAATGAAGATTTTCAGGAGGATGTTCAAAGCGCTTTCATTGCCCCACAAAAATGTTAAGGGGTGCGTTTGCATCTACTACACCCCCTATTCTTGGGTCTATGTCCAGTAGCCGGATAGAAGCTTCCTCACAAGTTCATAGTTATAGTTGTTGCTTAGACTTAGACCATTCCTGACACAGGAGATTTATGATTAAAAGTATTCCAACCATAGCAATCCCGTCTTTTTCCTGTATGCAAGGAACCTTACACCACATTATCTAAAAGAGTCCTTTTCTAAGGCAGTAGGGTGTGATTTTAAGGAAATTTAGCTGCTCTTTCTAGTAAGTCGAGCGACCTATTATTGGTAGTAGTTATAGTTTTAGTAATGTTGTTGTAATCTTTGTTAATACTACCAAGGTGACAAGCTGGTAGAATCGTCTGGTTTTACGTTCTGAGTTCAAATTCCGCCGAGGTCGACTTAGCTTTTCAGTCTTTCGGGGTCAATAAATTAAATGCCAGTTAAGTATTGGGGTCGATGTAATCGACTGGTCTCCTTCCCCCAAATTACGGGCCTTGTACTTATAACAAAAAAGATGATTAATAATAGCTTGGGAGTAGACAGTCTTCATTCTTCGTTACCATATTTACTCAAGTACTATGCGACATCGAATGCGATGCGATCCTCACTTTTTATACCTAAAATTCAGCTATATACACGTGTTTGAGAATAAAGCCTTAGTTGAGTACAGAGTGTAGTACGAAATTAAATACATAACAAGGAAATTATACAATGAACTTCATCAGCTAACCTGTTTCTGCTACAAGGTGAACAAGCACTCAGCTCTGAATGCATTACATGTTATAGCAGAAACAGTTGCAAGCCAAAGAAGTTCACTGCATAACGTGTGTGTGTGTGTGTGTGTGTGTGTGGTCGATCTAACTGTTAAAAATAGCAGGCAAGTATCCTTCAAGTCGTTCTTTGTCTTACATAATGAAAGGACATACTGAATATTGCAATCCTTCACAAAACTCCAAAACAAAAAAGACGAGATGGTCACTCTTGGAATGCTTTGATCAAATCAGGACTGATTTGAGGCTGAATAATATTTAGATCCGATCAACCCCGTGTAAGCAAACTTAGGATCAAAAATATCCCAGTCATGACCACTGCACTTTGTACAGCCAGTACTAACTATACTGTTCAGTATGTGATTTAGCTGCCATTTCTTGCAAATTGAGCGAATACATGAGAGATTCGTTCACTTGACAAACAACGAATGTTGTGGGGTTAGTTTTTATTTTAACTCCATGCCAATTCTGATTGAGCAGACCTATGATCAAAAGCACTCTAACATTGACCATCCAGTTTTAGGTTTTCGAGACAGTAGACTGTATTATCTAAAGTGGTCTTTTTTTTACACGGGCAGTGGGGCATGATTTGAGGAAGATTTATCTGCTATTTCGAGCGACCGCTAAGAACACCCCGACACAGATGCACACATGTTAACCAATACTTTTATTGTTTTTGTCGTTTAGCCTATGTTCCTCCAGACCGAGCAAGCTATGATCAAAAGCGTTCCAGCCGTAACCATGTTATCATTTTTCTGATACAGAGAACCAAGTACCACGTCATGCAATGTTCTTTTCTAAAACAAATTAGTTTGATGAGGGTGATTCGGTTACTATTTCTAGCAGGTCAAACGACCGCTTAGAGGTTCCCTCACTCTCTTGTCACCACTGTTGGGTGTCTGTGTCAGAATTACGTTATTGCTATTGTTCTGGTTTTATACAATTGCTATTTCCAATTTGCTTGGGTTATTATTTTTTGTTTGTTTATGCCTTATGTTTTTTTTTTTTACTATTGCTCTTATAAACATGTTTTTTCTTTCCTAAATATCATAATTGTTCTTATCAATATGGTTCATGATATTGATGACGATAATGATTGTGCGTTTTTACTAAAGATGGACAGGTTAGATTTATCGTCTTTTGTTTGAGTTCTGATGCAAATAATTGGATAAGCTAAAAATATCATAACAAACTTTCAGAGTTACCTTAGCTACAATCGAAAACGAACCAGTTTATTGATAAACAAAACTGAATCTAAGAAACAGCAAATAAACACACAAACCCTTGAAAGCATCGCCAAAGAAAATTTAAAAGAAAAAAACAACTTTTTTCCCTCCCCAAAAGTTGATTACTAAATAGAAACAGCAATGACCCATCACAACACTCATTCTGTTATTCGCAACAATTTCTACGAGAGAACGAGGAACGATGTCGGCAGTAATCAGCAATTATAAATATTGACATGAGGTGGAATGAATGTTACGTGAGAGGTGAAAAAGTATGGTAGTCTATAAGTATTCAAATATATTGGCTGTTTTAAAACTATAGACACAAAAGCATACACACACACACACGCCTGCACATATTTACAGTATACTTACATCCATCATCATTTAACGTCGACTATTCCGTGTTTAT
Organism: Octopus bimaculoides; assembly: GCF_001194135.2. Taxonomy (NCBI): domain Eukaryota; kingdom Metazoa; phylum Mollusca; class Cephalopoda; order Octopoda; family Octopodidae; genus Octopus; species Octopus bimaculoides. The sequence continues at coordinate 24,459,143 of NC_068984.1, forward strand.
TTTAGGCAGATTTTCTACAGCTGAATGCCCTTCCTAAAGCCAACCCTCACCTGTTTCCAAGCAAGGTAATAACAAACATATTCTCGCAGAATATAGGAAATGAATGACGTTGCTGATATGTCAGAGACACTCACTGTACAACTGTCATGCAATGTCAAGACAAGAAGACACAAACATACATTCACACACACACACGTGTATGTATATATGTGTGTGTATATATATATATATATACACAAACACACACACACACACACACACATATATATATATATATATATATATATATATATATATAGATAGATAGATAGATAGATAGATAGATATACAGTAGAACCTCAGCTTTCAAACAACTCTGATCACGAATAAATCATACTCTATCTCTTGTCTTTCTCATATTCATTTAATACACTAGTACCTTGGTTTATGAATGCCTCAGATCATGAACAAATCGTGATTTATATATATCTATATCTATCAATATATATATATATACACAAAGCACAATTTATTCGCGATCAGAATTGTTCGAAAACCAAGGTGCTACTGTATATATATGCAGAAATTGCAAAGATAATCTGGATCTCGACTGAGGAAAGAAAACTCTGAATGACCCGTCCTTGTTTTCTTTGTATCGCCTATCTGGAGGTTTTGTTGTCCCTTTCTTGTATCACCTAACTGTCTGGATGTTTTGCGTTCTTGTCCCATTTTGTATTATTTATCAAAATAAGCAGATTTTAATCACCTTATTTTGAAATTGTATGGATAATACCATACTTAATTCTGGTGACTAAACTTAAGTACTATATTTACCTTGAATATATATATATATATATATATAATATATACACACAAACATATATGGCAGGCTTCTTTCAATTTCCATCTACTAAATCCACTCCCAAGGTTTAGTTTGGGCTGGGACTATTGTAGAAGTACCCAACCCTGTAGAAATACCCAACCCATGCCAGCATGGAAGACAGATGTTCAATGATGATGATGATGATAGACACACACAAATATACATGTATGTGGGTGTATATATATATATATATATATATATATATATATATACACACACACACATCATATATCAATGGTTCTCAATCTGGGCCCCTTTGGCCCCTTGGGGTCCATATAAGAATTTCAGGGGTCCACATAAGCAAAATAGTAAACTGGATCCACAGTAGTATTTTAAGGCTCTATGAAAAAATGTTGATTTAGATGCATATATAGCACGAAACAGCTAGGTTTCTTTCTCTGGTGTTTTACATAGCTCAACTTATACATGTGAATGCATCATAAACAAAATAGGAATTTTAAAGGTATCATCTATTAAACTAGTTTTTAAACAACAAATGGCTATTGGGGTCCACCAGAATAAAATAGTAATCAAAGGGATCCATAGATAAAAAAATGGTTGAGAACCACTGATTATATATACGTTTACAGAGAATGACAGACAAGGATCTAAGTTGAATGAGTAACTTTTGACAACCACTATTCAATAAAGTGATCAACACATAACAATTATTAAACAATTTGTACTGATTAAAATTACAGAAACATAGAGAAGGGGTATAACTTTGATTAGTTAATTTTTGTTGAAAATATACCGTAAATGTATTGCAACTAGGACTCATTCCTGACATAAAGAAATATATCAAAAAGATTTACTTTATAAAACCTAAAAACCAATCCAGGTTTTAATTTTTACACTCAAACAGCTGATAAGCACTGTTACATTTCTACCAACCTTATATTTTCTGCATCTTTTAACTAAATGAATGATGCAGTTGTTAAGTGGAAACAAGCTAACACTATATATATATATATATATATATATATATATATATATATCGCCAAGCCAACATGGCAGTCCGAAAATTAGGACGAAAGCTGCCGTGAATTAGCTCCAAGAAGCCATCGCCTCTAGCTAGCTATGTGACACACGAAACCTGTGTCCTTTATAACCTATATATAT
>NC_068984.1:24461223-24470340 GCF_001194135.2 Octopus bimaculoides
TATATATATATATATATATATATATATATATATATATATATATATTTGGAATTTGAAATTTGAAATCGAAATCGAACCGAATCCAACGACTGGCACCCATGCCAACCTCTCCTTCATTGGACACTAAACTCTGCTTGAGACTAACACATTTCAATAACCATTAAATAATCACACACACTTTTTCCATTTTATTTTCATTATTTACCGTCCTCGCGACCCCCTTCTTATTGATAACGGGGTCACAAACTATATGATGAAAATCCAGAGTTACTCATGGTCGGTGAATTTTCAATAAGAATGCGAAGGTGGTGTATCAATTCAAAAATCGATATCCACGAAATAATCATACTATTTGATTTTTTAATGCTAAAAACCTTCCTGACAACCATCTTTGTAATCCCCAAAAATATCATAACCTTTGGTCCAGCCATCTGGCCATGAAGAGGGAACAGACAGACATAATGCCTATTATAGTAAGATAGCAAATCTGCCCATCTATGATGGGAAATAAAAGGACAGTATCGCAAATCTAATAAACCCTCCTAAATTCACAAACTCTACAGAGTGGGGAATCCAGAGTTAATCCTCATCGCCAGAATTTTAACAAAAAAATCAAAGGTAATTTATTAATACAAATTCAATATCCACTAAATAATCATCCTTTTTCACATTTTTTTCACTAAAAATCTTCCTGATTATCTCCTGCATAATCCTGAAAACCGTTGTGATCATTGGTCCAGCCATTTGACCATGAAGAGGGAACAGACAGACAATACCTATTATAGTAAGATGTAAGCATGGGAGCAAATGATTCAGATGGAGTAAGAGATTTGACTGGACTTTATATATATTTCATAAACTTAAAAGCTTTCAGTCTTTAGGGGAGAATTAGTAACTCTAACTGCAACCCTAGCACCATGGGTACAAAAGAGCTCTAGTAAGAGTAGAAGCTTCAATATATCCTTAGAAGCTAATATTAAGTCATTAGTAGTGTTGATTTTATAGATATAACTTTGAATTTGATTTATGGCTTCTACTACCCTTAAAGATATCCCAATGCATTTTTAAATTATATTAATGAATTTTGTGGCTCCTCTAGATTCATAGTGGAAGCACGTGGCTTAATGGTTGAACTCATGACTGTAAGATTGTGGTTTTGATTCCTGGACTGGTGACGGATTGTGTTCTTGAGCAAAGCACTTCACTTCAAGTTGCTTCAGTCCACTCAGCTGGCAAAAATGAGAAATGCTGTGAGAGACCGGTGTCCTGTCAAGGTGGGGAATATATACAGCATGGAAATAGGGAAACTAGCCCTATGAGTCTATAAAACTCAGAAAGGAATTTTACTTCTTTTTTTTTAATTAAATTCATAACTAATAACATAGTAAAGAAAATCTGAAAGTTTGTAGCATATCAGTGAATGAACAAATTTTTAATTGTTAATAATGAAACTTTACATAGAAACAGTTTTAAGGATAAAATATCATACATTTCAACCTGAAATAGAATAAGTGAGAACAGGAAAAATGTTCTAGAAAATTTACCTGGTATAATCCTCTCTACAACTCTGAAATGGCTATTCCTACAGCTAAGATACTTTTTCTTTATTTAGTAAGCATTTTCCTCTGCAAGATAGATACCATAAAATCAGAAAAACTGTGAAACTATCTGCCTCTACTACATGCATAGCCCAGAATATTGTTTCTAATTTAGATAAACTAAACAATAGTAGATCTTACAGTAATATTTGTATGAACTCTGACACCTATCTCCTTAACTCTAATTACTAAACTAAAGAAACTGTCTATTAATATCTACGGACTGATACAATGACAAATATTGACTTAGCCACCATTAATTTTAAACTCAGGAATCACAACCACAGGCATACCTTCAGAAATTCTGTTAAAAAGAATGTTACATTCTTTTCTGGGTACTTCTAGAAGCTGAAAAACACCAACAATTACTACAACTTCAAATAGCATTTACTGGAAGTCTTATAAGGTAACAGAAAGCTCTGTGACTTATATAAGGCTGAAGTGATGGAAATTCTATTAATCAATAAGAACTTGGAGAAAATCACTATATGTAGACATAAAATATGTAGGTTATACCTGTATTTTTAACCATAATATCCTAATGGCTGATAATAAACAGCTAACTTTAAATCTCTGAAAATTTAAGCATACATATTACATTTTGTATTAATGGTACTACTGTAATTACAATTCTGGCTATAAACTCTCAACATACATAAAATATGAACCAGACTATTTCTACAGACATAACCAGTTAGTATTCATAAAGAACTGAACTTCATTTTCCCTTCCTTCAGAAATATTATAATCAGATTGGCTACACTTAATGATTTTAAAATAATGTGCTGGTTATTTTAATAGCATTTTCCCCAATTAACACTCATTGCTATGTCCCTGAACATTAATGGATTGATAATTATATCTGATTTGCTACAAGGAGTTTTATTTAACACATAATTATTAATATTTATAAGATAAATACTATATAGTAAGTTACTTTAATTGATTTTGATTCCCCACACATAACTCTCTAAAACAGTAGGTTTTGAATTATTAGTGATTTGAAATGCTTTACATCAAAGTACAACAGCACATAAACATTCACTTCTCCACTAAATTGAAAATCTGCTGAGTTGTTGAATTCTTTGCACTTTTGTACAGCTGTGAGAGTTAGATGTTGTATTGCTGATGCACCAAATGGTTTGAGCAACTTCACAAACATTCCCTATGACCCATCATGACCCATCAAATAAATTTTCCAGAAGACCTGGGCAGGCCCAAATCCACATGCATCCAAGAGATGGTTTAATGATCTTTGATGGACAGACTACATACTCTCTATGAATGAGTCCAGGATGTCATGACAGTTATTCTATGGAAAGATTGAGTAAGACAAACACCAATAAGTACAACTTAAATTGAGCCAAATTCCAGCCATTTTGAGATTATGGTTATAAACTGATATGAGTGGCTCCACTGATGATCCCAAGCAGCCTGCAACTTTTAAGAAACGGAGTGCTTGCAGAGCCTTAAGAAATCTATGATAACAAGCTATGATAGTGCCTTACGCAAGCTATAATAGCTATGTGGTGCCTTAAACAAGCTATAATAGCTATGATAGAAAGGCATCTGCTCTTGTCCCAACAAGCAGTATTTCATGGTTAAACTGCAACCATAACAATGCATTTTACTTCAGCCTCAGAAGTTCATATGCCAGTTCACAGACACTGACAACACAACATATCTTCTTTGAGCTACACTGTGTGTGTGTGTGTGTGTGTGTGTGCATGCAAGTATGTATGAATAAGTTATGACTTATGACTGCTTGGAATGAGGACCTGGCTACATGGTAACTACATAATAAAATGCCCTGTAATAGAATGAATTTCCCTACTGACATGATAATTCTAAAGAGTTTACTATGATTGTATTTAAATATCTCCTAAGTATTACTTTGACAAAAAGATTAATTTAATAATTTAATAGGATGTTCTTAAGAATATAAACACATTTTTTTACTTCTGTTGCTAGGTTGATGACAATTATGACAAAAGTTATTAAATTACTACCTACAATAATATATTTTCAATGACTGTAATTAGTGAGCTCTTGTTTACTTAATGGTTTAAATAGAAAATTCCTACAAAATTCAAATATGTTTGAACATATAATTACAATACACTTAGTTATTTTTCTAATAAATTTTACCATTTTTAAAAATTTCATAATGGAGGAATTCATATGTTCACAGGATTTCATTTATTTAAGCAAATATTAATTTTGATAGTTATTAAAAATGTATGTAATATTAATATATCCTGAATTATGAATGTATGAATCTGTAACATCGGAATATTTTGTAAATGTAGAAAACAGGATACAAAGAACACTGATTATAAGAATCTGCTAGCATGTATGTCATCTTTAGATATGTTTACACTTTTTTTGTATTATTTTGTAGTTATTTTTTTAAATATTTTTAATATAGGTGTAACTCCTAATAGCATTCAGTAATTATTGGAGATATGTATGCATATATGTTCTCTTTTACTCTTTTATTCCTTTACCTGTTTCAGTCATTAGACTACAGCCATGCTGGGGCACCAGCTTGAAGAATTTTAGTCAAACAAATCAACCCCATTATTCATATTTTTAAGCCTGGTATTTGTTCTGTCAGTCTCTTTTGCCAAACTGTTAAGTGACAGGGATATAAACACACCAACACCAGTTGTCAAACAGTGGTGGAGGACTCAAAGAAACACACACACACACATATATATATATATACGATGGGTTTCTTTCAGTTTCCATCAACCAAATCCACTCACAAGGATTTGGTCAGCCCAAGGCTATAGTAGAAGACACTTACCCAAGGTGCCATGCACTGGGACTGAACCTGGAACCTTGAGGTTGGGAAGCAAACTTTTTACCAAACAGCCACACCTATCATTAATGATTTTAATATGAAGTCCTTTATTAGAATGAATAAGATCAATCAAATTGTGACAATCTGTATTTGGTGTTTAATATAAAAAATTATAATCTACACAAGTTTTAAAATGTACAAAGTGAATGTTTGTTTTATACATTTACAAATTACTCTTAGTATTAACATGCTTATGGTATTGCACTATAAAACTAACCAGCCAAAGTTATCCATCTTTATAATTCTATAAATCAAGTAGACATTAAACGATGTTAGTGGCAGTGGTGGTGATGGCAACAACAATTCTAACCAGTCCGAGTAATTTAATTATTTTTTCAGCAGAATGTTTAAAGCATCAAACAAGATGCCTTGTGGTATTTCTCCTGACACTTTACATTCTAAATTTATATCCTGCCAAGATCAATTTTGGTTTCATTCATTTAGGGTTGATAAAATAAAGTGCCAATCTAATACTGTAATTAACTAACCACCTCACTCAAAATTACTGACCTTGTACCTAAAATAGAAACAATTGTAATTTAAATATGTCCTTTATATAACTCACGTTATATATTCTTTATGAAGTGGTATTTAGTAATATCATTTTCTATCTCTCTCTCTCTCTCTCTCTCTATATATATATATATATATATATATATATATATATATATATATATATATATATATATTTTTTTTTTTTAATGTTTCACCTTCTTTGCACAAGTGGGAAAGTCTTCTAGACACTGTGTTGCCAATCATCTCAGTTCTTTGTCTTCTTCTATGTAAGGCTCAATATCCTAAGATGAATCTTCATATTGTTCAGCATCTTACCAGGTTTCCCTCTTCTACAGATGCCATCCATTGTGAGCAACAAGCACTTCATGCAGCTATTTTCATCCCGATGCATCACATGCCCTCTCTGACCTCTGAGTTCAAATCCTGCCAATGACAACTTTGCCTTTCATCCTGTCCAGGTTGATAAAAAACTACCAATCCAAGATGATGGAGTGGAAAAACTGAAAATATCAAACTGCTGGACACCTTGTGGTATTTGTTCCAGTTTTGGAGTTGAACTCATGTCATGGCCTACATTGTCTACTTTAATATGAACACTTGACATTTCAGTTGCCTTTAGCACAGTCTACTCTGTTACAAGCATTTAGGCCAGATTTCCAGTTCGAGAATACCATCCTTATTCCCCCCCTCCAACCAGTCTCAGAACCCTGCAATGGATCATGGGTGCTGCCTTTCCTCCTGATTGAAAGATAAAAAAAATACTCCATTGTTCTTGCAGACTAACACTGCATATCCATCACAGCATGCTCACTTTGTTCTTCTAGTTTTTCCAGGTCCTTCTCATTCAGAGCCCACATCTCATTGCCATGTAACATTGCAGTTCATACACAAACACCATGCAGTCTACTTTTCACTTTAAGAGGGAGAGAAATCTTGTTACCTATAGAAGTAAGAGCTGGTTAAACTTGATATGTAAACACATATGTGTGGGTATGTGTACATATCCTGGAGTCTACATCTTGGGCCTCCATGATACCCTTTCATCTAATACACCCATCACACACCTCAATCACACATCCCTTGTATCATCTCTCAATCACCTATGCCTCTATCACCCATTCCTTTATCATCCATTATTCATTGAAACACAATTTTTCTCTTGGATCAATTGTATTCTGTCATTCATACCCACACATCCAGTGAATCATACCTGCTTAATTCCTTTCTAACCTTCACAAATCCTCTGCATTTAAGGCTTACATCTCACTATTAAACAGCACTGTAGTTCACACACGACCATCATACTGTTCCTGTGTGAATTGTGATGTTGCATAACAAGCAGGCTTTGGCAAGAAGCAAGAGTGTTAGACACTCTTGCTTCTATGACTCATCTCTCAATCACTCCCTTTCCTTCTTTTACTTCCACTGTACTATACTGTCAATGCAACTAAAAATGACAATTAGTCTCTTCTGTTCACCATATATTACTTCCAGTGTAACTAGGGAGGTCACAGGATATATCTGCCTCTTTCTCCAACACCCAATCTCTCTCTTTCTCATCAACCTAGCTCCCTTGCCTAACAACAAGGGATCTCACCAGCTCCGCATGTACCCCAATATTCTACCATTGCTCTTTACATACCCCAACCTATCTATTTGCCACTATTCCCTCTCAACATTTATGTTATGCATCTCTCTCTCACCCCTATTTTCTCTAGTGCTGGGACCAAGAAGATAAAGTACACCAGAATACACAGTTAAGAATACGTCGAACAGCCCTTCTACTCTTGACAAATATATGAAGAGATTTTCTAGTGCTGGTGCCACTCTGTAAAGTGCTTGAAATTAGAAAGGATATCAAGCTGTAGAAACCAATCCAAAAATGAATCTTACAAATGAGATGTGGTCCTCCAACCAGCCAGAAGAGCAACGACTTATCCAACATATGCCAGCATGAAAAATAGATGAAAAATATAAATGGTATTTTACCCTTGCCAGGAAGCTTTGTAAAGGTCTTTAGTGAATTTTTGCCAAAGCCTGCTTGTTATGCAACATCACAATTCACACAGGAACAGTATGATGGTCGTGTGTGAACTACAGTGCTGTTTAATAGTGAGATGTAAGCCTTAAATGCAGAGGATTTGTGAAGGTTAGAAAGGAATTAAGCAGGTATGATTCACTGGATGTGTGGGTATGAATGACAGAATACAATTGATCCAAGAGAAAAATTGTGTTTCAAAGGAATCAGAGAGAATACACAAGAGAGAAGACTGCTGGGATGGTCATGAGATAAGTATGTAGAGTAACAACTGCATAAGGAAGCTAAAGAAACCTGAAGAAGAGGGAGACTGACATAGATATGAGATGAAGTGGAGAAGACTGATCTCAAGATATTGCATCTCATGAAGATGACAAAGGACCATGTTGAATAGTAATATGCAGTGCTTCAGAAGATCTGATCATCTGTGAAAGCTTGGTAAAACATGTAAAAACTGTAAGAGGTAGTGGTGAGGGCTGAGATGTATACAGTATCTGTCTCTACATTTGGGCCTTTGTATATATCAAGTAACCATCGGCTCTCTCTCTCTTTCTTGCTTCCCATTTCTCAATCATCCCTATTGTATTCACTGCTCTATGCACCCTGTGAAGTGACAGAAAACATTAGGTATCCCTGCTCAATATATCCTCCACTACCACAGGTATTTCACTAGTTCTCTCTCCTTCTAAATCATGATGCTTAAGTAATGAGGAATTGCATCAGTCCTTTGATATCCAATACAACTATTCTTTTTCTCCTATGTACGGCTGATCAGCGCTCCCATTTTTTCCGCCTCTCCTTTATTGACATCCAACACTCACTAAGCAATAAAAAAAATTACCTTTCTATGCAGTCACTTCCATTCCCTCTCTGATTGGTTATACTTTACTGACATCTATCACATCTATCTCTCTATCACATGTCTGTCTATCTATCTATCTATCTATCTATCTATCTATCAAACTATCAGTCTGGTGTAGGGGCCTTAGTATCTCTTTCATCATGATGCTTGAGTAATGAAGGATTGCATTGGATCTAGTAATATCTGACAACCCCAAATCTCTCTCTCCTACATGCAAACATGTAGCTACCATTCATGTTTATTCCTCTCAAGTTGCCACTTTATTGACACCCATCACTCTCTTACCATTGCTGTCTCACTATTCATCACTTGCGCTCCACCTAACCAGCAAGTGCAGCATTACTCTTCTATACTACTATCCACTACTCCCCCTCACTACACACTAACTATTGAAATCTATCACATTCATACTACCAACCATTTCTACGACTATGACTTGTCCATTCTCTCAATACCCTCAGTAGTTAGTCACTAATTTCTACGACTATGACTTGTCCACTCACTCACTACCCACAGTAGTTAGTCACTCATTTTCACCCTGCCATTACTGTTCCTCTTCATCATACTGTCAAGCACTATAACATCCCTGTGTACCCCACTTACACAATGTAACACCATCACTTTGTCTCCTCCAACGTCTTCTCGCATCGTTCTCTCTTCCTATCATCATTTATCATCTGCTGTCACCATCTGTCCTACCAAATCTATGAGTAACGTAACCCTGAACAGAAACATGCTTCAGTGGTGAAGATCTTGTCTTGCAGAGTAAAGAGCAACCTCAAAAGTCCTCATAAGTACTGATAAAACAAGTGTATAGGGGTCACTCTCTAAAGAGACTAGCGAACGAGCATAGACAACGTAAGATTAAAAGGACCCTTTAGTACCGTCATCTGTATTGGCGCCACGATAAAATACTCCCAGCACACTTTGTATAATGGTTGATGTTAGGAAGTACATTAAGCGTAGAAAGCATACCAAAATAAAACGTTCGAGCAAGACGTGATACATCACACACACACACGTCTAGAAGGGCAGAAACAAAAAATAAGAATTGAGATCATGACGACCAATCTGACCCATGCCAGCATGGAAAGGGGATGTAAAATGATGATGATGTGTGTTCATATATATAAGTGTATGTATGTATGTATATATACATATGCATGAGTGTGTATGTATATATATATATATATATATATATATATATATATATATATATATATATATATATATATAT
>NC_068984.1:24470712-24479182 GCF_001194135.2 Octopus bimaculoides
TATATATATATATATGTAGGATGCTTGTAGTAGAAACGGACTTCTCGAAATGAATCAAACGCGTTAATTCAGCAAGATCACTCATTTACACACGTACAGACATATGTAAACATGACAGACAATAACAATCACGCAATTATATATAACTTTTAATTTTATGCTTCTTCTTCTTTCAATGAAGATACCATGTAAACAAGCACGAAGTCTGTCTGATTTTTGTTATTGTTTGTTATGCTGTGTGTGTGTGTACAAATGAAATCAGTAACTGAATAAAACTACTACTTACCTTAAGTTCAAGTTTTTAATTAATTGTATTTTCATCTATAACATGTATGAATATAAAAATAGATGTATCTACATAGGTATATATTAGTTGTATTTATACACCATGTATATTCCAGGTTGAGGAAATCTTTTGTCCTCGTGGCTGTTATTTTGGTTGAACGTAGCTGCTTGTAATATATATATGTATGTGTGTTTGTGATGTTGTTTGTATATATAGGTGTATGTGTGTGTATGTCTACGTAGATATGTGTATGTAAATGTTTATGTTTGTATGTTCGTTCGTGTTAATGAGGAGGAGATTTGTGTGAGTGATAGTTTCTTTCAGTCGATCGTGGATGATTGAGGGCGTGTTATAATAGGAAATCTCTCAGAGAGACTTGTAACAACGGCTGACCAAAGAGTGATCCGCATTGTTACAGATATCACCAACGATTACGTTCGCTCTAAGTAACTAAACACCCACCCTTACTTCGCGGATTTTCATGAAAAAAGAAAAGACAACACCAAAACAAAACAAACACACGCTTTACAGAAAGAGATACATGTACAATTTGGAAACACATATTTCACAACGTACATACATTCATGCTGGCGTACGTGCGCTCACACATGTATTCATCCATATAGCAGAATACACACTCATACATAGTTAACACCCAACTAACACCGTTACAATAACATCAACATTAATCCAACAAACCCGATACTAGTTGCAATGATGATGGTATTGGTTATTGTTGTTGTTATTGCAAGTGCGTGTGTGTATGTGTGTATATGTGTGAGTAATGTTATTGTTGTGGTGGCGGTGGCAGTGACGATGCGACCGTCTGAGTTGTGTTCGTGATGATTAAAACGAGTGTTTATAGTTACAATGGTGATGGTGATAAAAATAAAGGAATTAAAAAAAAGCTGGTAATCGTGTTTTTATTGAAATAAAAGAGGCAGGGGGGGGGGGGATTGAGAAAGAAAAAGATAAACACAAAGAGAGAAGAAATGACAGAATAGAAAAGGTAGGGGGGTGAGATTCGAGAATGAAAATAAGACTCTTAGAGAAAAGTGAATGGATAGAAGTAAAACTCTACATTATTGAAGAAATAGGTGACGTTGATGTCTGACAGCTAAATATTCATCCACGCAGATGTTAGACAAGACAATATATTTTCTTGATTTCATTAAATTCAACTAAATTTGATATATACAAATAAAAGTTGCGTAAACAACATAACAAAAGCAGTAACAGCAATTAATGTAATATATATTTTATAACTATAACACACTGGTACAGACACAATTTATATACAGTATTTTTTTTATAAATTACATGGAATAACAGGATAACGTGGGCAAATATAAACACGTGTCTCTGTACATACATTAACCCATTAATGGTTTGGCTAAATAGCGGGTCTAGTGAAGAAAGTTCCAACATCTGGTTATGCATACCCAAATGCCCCAGTAATGTTTACTAAAATAGCAAGTTACTTTTAAAGGAACACAAATTTCTGCATAGACAATATATCTGGTAAGTCTGATCTTCATGCCCAAGAGTAGAAAGTCAATGATGTTTGAATTTTTGCCACCTATTGCTATCCCTCGGGCTCAGCAACCCTTCTCCGATTCTGAATCGTTTTCTTGAGATCTAGTGTCTATATTTCGATTTTATTCTTTGAGGTTAGGTTTTCTTACTGTCTCAGTTCAAATTGTTGTTATTTAGACCCCCAAACAGCTCTGATTAGGCAGACCCTATGACCAACCTGTATGTTACTCACACATAATGTGTTCAAAAACAGCATTATGCAATGTGCTTTCCCATATTTTCAAGACCACGATGTGGTTTAAGAAAAATTCAGCTGCTATTTCTAGCCGATCGAGTGACCATGCAGAGGTTCCATTATGTTCAAATTGTTAAACGTCCATCTGGATGATATTCGTGTGTGGAAAAAGTTCGAGAGAAAATGAAGTGATAAGAATGACTGAAGTAGGCGGTTGCTAGTTTAAGAAAGGAGAAACATGAAAGATAACTGGGCGGAGGTAAAGAATACGTACACCACCCGTTTTTGGCGTGACCTTAACCCTAACCCTAAACCCTAAGCCCTAACCCTCCACCCTGAACACCTGGTCTGCGTATTCTTTACCTTAGCCGACAACTGAACCCTGGGTGGGGGGCATCCAAGCTACAAGAATAATGATCAGAGAGAAAAGGATAAATATAAAATGTTTTGTGCTAGGAAAACAACGTAATCTCCTTTCGTTAATTTGGAGAGTTTAAATCATCTGGCACTATAAAGTACTGACAGAAGTTTGTGTTTCCAGCTTGTTTTAGTTAAGTGTTTTATTGATGTCATTCAAGTTATGTTTTTTTTTATTTACAATATTTTTACTTTATTAATTTTCTTGCTTTTGGGGGTGGGGTTCAGTAGAAACATCGTTAATGTTTGTACTACAAGAAGAGGTTCTATCTACTCTGGCTGTAGAATTGTAGAGAACTTAAAGAACCCCCCCCCTCCCACCAGAGACGTACTCCAGGAACATTGTTCAAACGCCTCTGTTCCCTCTTTCAATAGCACCTCTATCTATACTATTCAAGTAAAGCATACCCTTTTTTTTTCCTCGTGCAGGTACGACCAAGTGATCCAGCCGTTTGAATCCTAATCTGGGGTATCCATGAATGTCTTACTGACAGATTAACTTCAGGAAAAGGAATGTTTGTCTTCTCTTTAATAAATTGCCTTTCAGAAGAAATGAGTTCAGCAATCCAAGCTAATTTAATTGTGATTAATTATATCAAGTTCCTTTGTCTATACCGGTTGGTACTTTATCTCCCCACATTACGTATATGCAGCAAAATGGATAGCGTCAACAAGACATTTTTTCGTTAAATACAACCTCAATACATGATGAAAAAGGCAGACGTTTATTAAAAACTTCAATAGCTACTAATCACAGTTGATAAATTTTAAAACTCTCTTCCTCTCTTGTTATATTGATATGAATATACCTTTTTTTTCTGTATCATATTCAAGGTAAGAGTCGCAACAGAATCAAATATACTAAATTGCATCTACACGCTAATCACGTATTAATATTAACTACTTGATAACTGATAACTAAGTCTCCACCCATCTGTCGCTATCAATTGACTAACAAAACTCAATAAGCAACATTTTAGTACAATTAATCTTTTTTTTTTACTTTTTTTTTTGACAAGGATATCTATATATTAGCAGACATTACACAGATATTAACAGATCTGAAAGAGTTGCTGGTCATTAATTTTTTCATATTTATTTATTTATTGCTGAGTCATGAGGAAGGGACAGTGCCCTTGGCCTTTACAGATTCTCTGCAACCAGTGAGGTTACACCAATGATCTGTTTATACGGTTGCAGGTCAATATCTACAGGAATGACATGAACTGGGAGAAGATTCCAGAGTGTTGATATACTGGGATGAAAGGACAGGACTGAGAAAAGTAGTTACTATGGGGCTGAGGAAAAAGACTTGGGTTGCAACAGGAGGGATGAGTGGGTTGTGGGTGCCTGAGTGGTGGAGGTATGAGATGCCACCCAACTCTGAAGCAGAGACCATTATAGTACAATAAAAAAGGACAGAAGGAAGAAACAACATCCCTATAGGCCAGAGACCAAAATGTGTGTTAGTAAATTCCCACTAACACTCTTCCAGTTATGACAATGTGGTGCGTAAAAGCACCCATTACACTCATGGAGTGATTGGCGTTAGGAAGGGCATCCAGCCATAGAAAACCATGCCAAATCAGACTGGAGCCAGGCACAGCTTTCCTGTATGCCAGCTTAGTCAAACTGTCCAACCCATGCCAGCATGGACAATGGATGTTAAATACTGATGATGTATATATATATATATATATATATATATATATATATATATACACTCTGCTAAGTGGCTGGTGTTAGGAAGGGCATCTAGCTGTTAAAATCTTGCCTGTACAGTCATGGAAGTCTGGTACAGGCTTCTGCCCAGCCGGCTCCTGTCAAACTATCCCACCTATGCCAGCATGGAAGGCGGATGTTAAACAATGATGATATATATATAACATCATCATCATCATCATCATCACCACCACTACCACCATCATCATTATCCAAGTTGGCATTGGTTGGATGGTTTTACAGGATCTGATGGCTTCAAAGACTACAGTATCTGTTTGATATGGTTTCTACAGCTGGATGTGTCTTTCTAATACCAACCACTTTACATTGTGTACTAGGTGCCTTTTTCATGCCAGCAGTGGTGAGATCACAATGCAGTTTGCAAGACTTTGAACCTCAAGTGGGGAGGAGTAACTTCATGCTAGAAGAATAAGGAGTAGAGAAGAGTAAAGTATACGAAATAAGTCAGAGCAAAACAGGTTTCTTGCTGAAGAGAGCTAGGTGACTACTCATGTTTTAGAAGCGATAGGGATGGTGCTAGAAATTGGTGATGAGGCAACAGAGTGGACCTTCAAGAAACAAGGTGGTTAGAAATGAGTAGGCCAATGGTGCCAGAAGTGTGTAAGAGGAGTAGAGGATATATGGTAGAGTGTGGTGGTGGGAGCAGAATAAAGATAATGATACAGTAAACAGGTGGAAGAAAAAGATGATATGCTGTTGGCTGGATTGTAGGTGTGGATGGAGAAAGAGAGAGAGAGAGGAGCACAATGTATGCGGAGGCTAGAATGTGAAGATGTAAGAGAATTTGGTAACACAATGGGGTGTCAAAATTAATGGATGAACAATGGATAACAAGTGAAGGGTCCTGGGTAGTAAGAAATGTGATTATCCCAGATGAACTGCAATTAAGAATGTGAAGTGTGGAGGATATCTTGACAAAGAGGAATTGCAGTTTGAGGTGTAGTGGGTGATGGAAGTCTTGAGGAGTAGGGAATTAGGTGAAGAAAAATAAGAAAGGACTGAAAATGCATCAAGTTTTTATTGCTTCTGAACCACATGGTTCCAGGTTCAGCCCCCGCTGCATGACACCTTGGGCAAGTGTCTTCTACTATAGCTTCAGGCTGACCAGAGCCTTGTGAGTGGATTTGGTAGATGGAAACTAAAAGAAGCCTGTTGTGTGTGTGTGTGCATATATATATATATACACATCTGTGTGTGTGTGTTTTTGTCCCCCCCCCACCGCTATTGCTAGACAACCAATGATGGTGTATTTGTGTCCCCGTAACCTAGTGGTTTGGCAAAAGAGACCAATAGAATAGGTACAAGACTTACAAAGAATAAGTCCTGGAGTCAATTTCTTCAACTAAAACCCTTTAAGGTACTGCTCCAGCATGGCCACAGTCACATGACTGAAACAAGTAAGTGAATATTTATTTGTTTGAATAAAACAAGTTTTATTTTTTAACATAGAAGGTAAATTTATACATATGAAATTAAAAATGCAAAAATGTGTTTTCACATAAATGTTTTCATATAAAAAAAAAACATAAGTGTATGTATTCACAAAGGTGAATTTTGCACATAACACAAAAGAGAGAAAAAAATTTCATATAACTTAAAAGTTCTTGTATAAAAAAAAATTTATTAAATAAACTTTCGTGTATGTTGGAGTCAAAAAAAGTTTTGCTGTGGATGAAAAATTGGGGCTGTTATGAAGTTTAAAGTGAGTTTTTTAATGCGTTGTAAAACCATGTGTGTGTGTGTGTGAGGATAGCTACATAAAGAAGTGCTGGTCACTTAAGGTGGATAGAATTTGTGGAAGAGTAAGGCTGAGGAAGACATGGGGCAAAGTTGTGAAGGCTGATCTCAAGATACTGAGCCTTACAGAGGAAGTAACAAAGGACTAAGATGGCTTGGCAATTTGATGTGCTCAAGATGGCCCACCCACTACACCAAAAATGATGTCCCTAAAAACATTTTGTATATGCTTGTAACTCATTCTGTTCCATCCAGCATTCTCCACATCTCATTCTTCTAACATCCATCCTTTTATCACTCCCTTGTCTATGGCACTTAACTTTTTGCAGTACCAATTACCTCCCCTACATTACCCTCCTTCATTCACTCAGTTTTTCACCAATCGCCTCCTTTCTGTGCCTTCAGTTATCTCTCTCCTATGCCATATTCCCTTTTAACACCTCACATATCTACTTTTCATTCTCAGACCCCCATCATATACACCATCATTCCACACACATTAAAACCGCCCTTTTGTACCCCCCATATCTCCTTCCTTGCCACTCTTACATCTTGCACATCATTCCCCTACCTTCTGATCTATCTGTCCTGTACCACTTTTATCTCTCTCACCTTACTCATTCTCCATACTCATATTTCCCATCAAACATACCTCCATCCTCATTCATCAGTCACAACATTCACCTCTCTCTCCATCTCCACCTGTTGCTCTCCCTTTACACACTTATGAAAATACCCACTCTTTCCTCCCCAACCCTGACCTACTGTCTGTCTCCTCTCTTATGCTCACTTTCTTGTATCATGAGAATTTACTCCACTACCATCTTTATCTCCTTCCCATCTGCTCCCAGTCACCCCTATACAATGTGTTGCAGCCATGATTCTCCTCAGTAGCAAGATACCTGTGCTTGTCTCTCTACTATACATTAGACTTTCAACCTTTAGCATGAAATCCCCTTCTCCCACTCACACACACTTAATAAAAGGAACTTTTTCTTTTCCTCTTTCCCTATTCTTTTCCTGTCTCATAAGTTACTTGATAATCTTTCTGGTGCTAGTGACACAAGAAAAATGCATCCAGTACACCTGTAAAGTGATTGGCATTAGGAAGGGCATCCAGTATTGAAACCATACCAATGCAGAATCTAGAGGTTGGTGCATCCCAATGGTTCACCGGATTCTGTAAAAAGATCCAACTCATGCCAGCATGGAACATGGTTGTTAAATGAGGATGATGATGATGAAATACACACACACACACACACACATACATACGTATATATATCTGTGTGTGTGTGTGTGTGTGTATATATATATATATATATATATATATATATATATATATATATACACACACATACATGTCTGTTGGTAACCTTGTATATATGTAGTTTATATATTTTGAAAAAATAGTTATTTGCAGTAAGCTCAGCTGATGATCCTAAATGTTTGGCATTAAAGGTGAAATCAATTGATACTGAGATGACTGTACTTTACTTTGTGATTTTGCAAAGGTAAGGGCTATTTTTTCTTATATTCGCTACATTAACTGTGCATGTTTTGTTTATAGTGAGAAATATGTGGCTTTGGAGAGTTAACTCTTCTTTCTAGCATAGTTAGTATATATTTTTTATACCCTAAATTTATATATACATATATATATAATATAAATAATATATGCATATATCCATACATATATGTACATACCTACATCTATATGTATACATACATGCATATATTGGCACAGGACATAAAAAAAAACGTTAAACACAATGAGAAACGAAAACAGAAAACGAACTTTTTTCAAACAACGAAAAAAACAAACAAAGAAACGAGACATGCAACATAAAGAGTATAACCCTTCGTCAGTTGTCCCTGTTCCATCTACTCTGCATTTCGATATATATATATATATATATATATATATATATATATATATGTTAAGAGAGAGAGATTCAAAACTGCACAGAAGGATGACAAAGGAACACAGAAAATTCACACACAAGATGTGGACATGCTCTTTCTTCATCAGTTATTGTCTAAAAATCATAACAATTTCACACCTTTGACAATAAGATTGCTCATTTTGGTGGCATCAACAGCTAAAAGCTGCCGAGAATAAATGAGCAAAAACACATGTATATACATACATTAGATATTATACATATTTATTATATACATATTGAATATGTATATTATGTATATGTGTGTGAATGTCTGTCTATATATATATATAGCCTCACATAGGTGATGACAAGTGACCAAGACTTTTGGTGATGTGTTGTGATTGAGATGACTCATCAAGCCAAGTGTAATCGTAGTCGTGCCGATGGCACATTAAAAGCACCCATTACACACTCGGAGTGGTTTTTTAGGAAGGGCATCCAGCCGTAGAAACCATGCCAAATCAGAGTGGAACCTGGTGCAGGTCTCCAGCTTACCAGTCATACTATCTAACCCATGCCAGCTTGGAAAGCGGATGTTAAATGATAATGATATATATATATATATATATA
>NC_068984.1:24479361-24483845 GCF_001194135.2 Octopus bimaculoides
TATATATGTATATATATATATATATATATATACACACAAACACACACATACACATACATATATATATATATATATGCATGTATATATAAACACACACACATTTATGTGTTACGGTTAAAGTTTCATCAACGTATTTAATGCATGGATAATTAAAAAGCTAATGAGAAGCAATTATACGGTGAAGATAAAACAATATTAGTTAATGATAAATATTGTTTTAATTATTTAATTATCCAATTCCAGTTAGCTTTTTAATGCTTCCGACAACATGTTTTACCCTTGTTTAACTGTTGTTCTTCAAGTGGATGGTGTCTTTATGGTATTTATATACCATGTAGTTAGGACTTAAGCCCATTCTGTTAAACTTCTTACACTACCCTATATTCTAATAAAAGAATGTGTGTGTGTTAAACTTTAGCAGAAAACTAGTCAGTAAATATTTACCCAAATTATCATACCTAAAAAGAAAAGAAATTAATTAGACTTTGAGTTGTATTATTTCATGTTTTTCTTTTCTTTTTATTTCAAATAGTTTTCTTTGAATTGGAATGTCTCTTGTAAAAGCACCTGTGACAAACATGCTTTCTTAAAGCTTGCTTTGTGATCAAATGTCAGCATACTTTTTGTTATTTGTTTTACTTTTTAATTTTTTCCCATAGATTAATTGTGGTGTGTAATAATGTCACACAACATTAGCAACAAGCCATTTTAAAACACTTGAAATATTTTCTTTTGTTTGTACTGTGTGTTAATTGATGAAAAAGGGTTCTGTTTATTAAAACTGCATCATAATTAAATTTTGTAAATTTTGATGTTATGACATATACATGGCTATATGATTGATAACTAAAGCAACTTCTTATATCGATTATATGCCCATTCTTATGGGCAAGATATTTAGATATAAGATTTCTGAACACCATTTCATTGGCTGGCATTGCTCCACCTAATATCAAGAGAAATGTTGCCAGAAAAGATGGAAAACAGAAGCAAATGTTTGATGCAAAACATTCATTATAGAAATGTTAACATATACGAAGAAAGTTAGAATTGCAAAAATAGTGTTATAATATCTTACCATTTCTGTAAGATATTTCCAGAACTTACCTCCTTACAGTTCTGGAAGGAAAAACTCATAAATATCCCTCCAATGTTAGATATGAAAATGAAACCAAAGGAACAAAATTTCACCAAAGGTTTCAGAGTCTACATGAAGTAAGTAGAAATGTTTGAACCAACTCTGCATTATATTGGGTTGTCCAGAAAGTTCGTGCCGATTTATAGTAGCTTACCTTTTGACTTATTTTAGAACATGGTTGAGTCCATAAAATAGGATTTGACTACACCTCCATTTAGAGCACAGTTTAAGTTTTCTCTTCGTGGAAGAAGGTTTATGTTCCTATAACCTGTGTTAATTCTGTAACCCTTTAAAATGGAAGATAAGAAAGTTCATTTTCGGCACTTGATGCTTTTCTTTTTCTGTAAAGGGAAAAATGCCTCACAAGCAACCAAAGAAATATACGCAGTTTACGGTGATGTTTCTATATTTGAAAGAACTGTACGGATGTGGTTTGCAAGGTTCCAAGCTGGAGATTGTCGCCTTATTGATAAAGAGCGATCAGGCAGACCATCCACTACAGATGATAACTAAATCAAGTCATTAATTGAGAATAACCCACATTGCACAACCCGAGAATTGGCAGGAAGCCTCAACTTATCAAAATCCGTCATTCATGAGCACCTGGTAAAGCTTGGGTACACAAATCGCTACAATGTTTGGGTACAACATGAGTTGAGTGAGAAGAACCTTTTGGATCACATTTCCATCTGTGATTTGCTTTATAAACGGAATGAAAATGCACCTTTTTTAAAGCAAATTGTGACAAGTGATGAGAAATGAATTATCTACCGAAATGTTCAGAGAAAGCGATCCTGGAGTAAGCGACAGGAGCCACCCTTAGCCACCCCAAAAGCAGGTCTTCACCCTAAAAAAGTCTTGATTTGTGTCTGGTGGGATTGGAAAGGAATTCTGTACTATGAGCTTCTCCCAAGTAACTGGACAATTAACTCTGAGAAATATTGCACACAACTGGATGAGTTAAAAGCAGGAATTCAAGAGAAACATCCAGAATTGGCTAACAGGAAGGGTGTTTTTTCCAACATGATAATTCAAGACTGCACGTTTCTTTGGGAACCAGACAAAAATTGCTGCAGTTTGGCTGGGATGTGTTACCCCACCCTCCATATTCACCAGATATTGCTCCTTTGGATTTCCACTTATTAAGGTCTCTGCAGAATAGTCTTAATGGTAAAAATTTCCATTCCTTGAATGACGTAAAAAGATACCTTGATGAATTCTTTGCCATGAAACCACCTCAATTCTGGGAAGAGGGTATTTTCAAGTTAAAGGAAAGTTAAAGGAATACATGATCAGCTATACCTGATTTATTAATATCTCCCCGTGTCACAGTTTTGTGATGTTCGTCTGCCCTTATTTTGAGGGGGAAGCATGTTTCGCCTTTGTATAATCTACCACAGCTGCATGGGATGGAGTACACACAGTTTTGGTCATATTCTCTTCTATTGGTGGTTTTACTTGAAGGAGATATTTGCAAAGTGTTGTATTACTTTTGAATACTGTCCTGATGTCATATGGGACGCATATCTTTTGTATCTTTTCGGAGTAGCCTTTCACATAGGGTAGACAGACTGTAGATAGTTTATTGGGTTCATCCTCTCTTTTTTTCATGATTGGAGTGGATAGTATGTTTTTGGGGTAGTTGTTGCTTAATAGATTGTTACTGCGCTTGATCATTTCTATGTGGAGGGTTTCATGATCGCTACTTATATTCTTTGCTCGATGCTTTAGGCACTGAACAATCCCTCTCTTTACACTGTACAGATGGTGGCAATTGAAGTTGAGGTATCATCCAGTGAAGGTTGGCTTGCAGTATATGGATGTCCTGAATCCATACTTGGTGCGTGTTATTAATACGTCCAGGAATGCTAGCTGATTGTCTTTTTCCTTTTCCATTGTCAACTGTATGGATGGCTTTAGTGAGTTCACATGATCTAACAGCACTTGGACATCTTCCTGGTGGGGTCAGAGTATAAAGGTGTCATCAGCATGCCGTGGCCTTAGGGTTAGTTTTAGTGGTGTTGATCCTAAGGCCAAATTCTCAAAGTATTCCAAATGTAAATTGGCTATTATCAGTGATAATGGGGAACCCATAGCTAAACTCACTCCTTGTCGAAATATTTCAGTGTCCATAGTGAAGTAGGTAGTTTCTACACAGAAGGTCAACATCTCCATCAAGTGTCCGAGTTCGATTCTAGGCAGTAACCTGAATAACAATGATAATAACAATAATAATAATAATAATAATAATAATAATAATAATAATAATAATAATAATTATAATAATAATAATAACATCGAAAAATGCCTTAGGAATGAGAACACTGGTTCAAAATTTCCCCAAGACACCTGATGAAGGCTGGAGGGTATATCAGCTGAAATGTTGTGTTAACAACAAACAAGATGAGGATAAATATCCATCAAATTTAAATAATGTAAATAATGTACATAATTCCTCATCTCTTAAATATAGAGCTGTAAGCTCTTTTAGATAGAGAATTTTACTTCTGTTGCTGAGTTGTAGCAGACCTCCAATGTTCAGTAGGAATATGAGTGTGATATCAGGGTAGGTGTTAGTGGTGGCCATCCTGGGTCTGTCACCTGAGGTGGTCTTGTGCAATGGAATGCATTGCTTTAAGTTTGCATCGTGTGCATCCATGTTAGCCGCTGTACTATCTTCTGGGTCATGTTCAAAAAAGACTGTTGTTCGATAGCTGCAGTTCATACAGCCTCTACATATTGCCTTTTGAGGGGTGCAGAACGCATGTGTTGATCTCTTTTCCTACCCTTTTGAGATGTGTTTCTTCCAGTTGGTGCAGTATTAGTCAAGCAGATCCATGCTTGATGATTTCCCTCTATGTTTTTGCTGGTTTTGTTTCAGGTTTCCCTGCTTGTTGTTCTGATAAGTTTTGGGATGGGTAAAGCTGCAGCTCTCTCCTGTTTCTCCATACCAGCAGGTGCCATTTAGGTAAAATTTACATACAAGCAGGGCTCTGTCAGTTTCTATCCTTATGTTTCTTTGCTTTTAGTTTTGGCATTTTGGGTTTTTGTCTTTTTGCTTGTCTTTCCTGTTAACTTTGGACATCAGGACATCAGTTTTCCTGGCTGTGTCAGTTTTTAGTCTGCCTCTGTTTTATCACCACCGTCCATCATCATCATCATCCAGCTTTGATTATTCTTATTGCAGCTGTTGCTGCTGTCAGTTTTGTTTTGGGGGTCAGTGGTGTTTGTAGATTCTTTTTCAGTGTTGTTTTTGGGGTTAGTGTTGTTTGCATTTGTTTTTTTTTATACTGTCTGTTTGTCCTTCATTGGATTCCAGGCATGCAGGGTCGTCATATATATATAT